>NW_027256906.1:597500-600000 GCF_029215685.1 Pituophis catenifer annectens | reverse complement strand
ATCCATGCATCCATCCATGCATCCATCCATGCATCCATCCATCCATGCATCCATCCATGCCTCCATCCATCCATCTTTACCTATCTATCTATCTATCTATCTATCTATCTATCTATCTATCTATCATCTACCATCTCTATCCATGCATCCATGCATCCATGCATGCAACCATGCATGCATCCGTGCATGCAACCATGCAACCATCCGTGCATCCATGCATCCATGCATCCGTGCATCCGTGCATCCGTGCATCCATGCATCCATGCATGCTTCCATGCATCCATGCATCCATGCATCCATGCATCCATCCATCCATCTTTACCTATCTATCTATCTATCATCTATCTATCATCTATCTATCTATCTATCTATCTATCTATCTATCTATCTATCTATCTATCTATCATCTACCATCTCTATCCATGCAACCATGCAACCATCCGTGCATCCATGCATCCATGCATCCGTGCATCCGTGCATCCATGCATCCATGCATGCAACCATGCAACCATTCATCCATGCATCCATCCATCCATCCATCCATGCATACATCCATCCATCTTTACCTATCTATCTATCTGTCTATCTATCTATCTATCTATCTATCTATCTATCTATCTATCTATCTATCATCTACCATCTCTATCCATGCATCCGTGCATCCGTGTATCCATACATCCATGCATGCTTCCATGCATCCATGCATCCATGCATCCATGCATCCATCCATCCATCTTTACCTATCTATCTATCTATCTATCTATCTATCATCTATCTATCATCTATCTATCTATCTATCTATCTATCTATCTATCTATCTATCTATCATCTACCATCTCTATCCATGCATCCATCCATGCATCCATGCAACCATCCATGCAACCATCCATGCATCCTTGCATCCATGCATCCATGCATCCATGCATCCATCCATGCATCCATCCATGCATCCATCCATCCATCCATCCATCCATCCATCCACCCACCTACCTACCTACCTACCTACCTACCTACCTACCTACCTACCTACCTACGTACCTACCTACCTTCCTACCTACCTACCAACCTACCTATCTACCATCTCCATCCATGCATCCATGCATCCATCCATGCTTCCATGCATCCATGCATCCATGCATCCATCCATGCATCCATCCATGCATCCATCCATCCATCCATCCATCCATGCATCCATCCATGCCTCCATCCATCCATGCATCCATCCATCCATCTTTACCTATCTATCTATCTATCTATCTATCTATCTATCTATCTATCTATCATCTACCATCTCTATCCATGCATCCATGCATCCATGCATGCATCCATGCATGCATCCATGCATGCATCCATGCATGCAACCATGCAACCATCCGTGCATCCATGCATCCATGCATCCATGCAACCATGCAACCATGCAACCATCCATGCATCCTTGCATCCTTTGCATCCATGCATCCATGCATCCATGCATCCATACAACCATCCGTGCATCCATGCATCCATGCATCCATGCATCCATGCATCCATCCATGCATCCATCCATGCATCCATGCATCCATCCATGCATCCATCCATGCATCCATCCATGCATCCATCCATGCATCCATCCATGCATCCATCCATCCATCCATGCAACCATGCAACCATGCATCCATGCATCCATGCATCCATGCATCCATGCATCCATGCATCCATGCATCCATGCATCCATGCATCCATGCAACCATGCAACCATCCATACATCCTTGCATCCATCCATGCATCCATGCCTCCATCCATCCATGCATCCATCCATCCATCTTTACCTATCTATCTATCTATCATCTACCATCTCTATCCATGCATCCATGCATCCATGCATCCAACCATGCATGCAACCATGCATGCATCCATGCATGCAACCATGCAACCATCCGTGCATCCGTGCATCCATGCATCCGTGCATCCGTGCATCCATGCATCCGTGCATCCATGCATCCATGCATCCATGCATCCTTCCATCCATGCATCCATGCATCCATGCATCCATCCATCCATCCATCCATCCATGCATCCATCCATCCATCCATCCATCCACCCACCCACCCACCTACCTACCTACCTACCTACCTACCTACCTACCTATCTACCTACCTATCTACCATCTCCATCCATGCATCCATGCATCCATCCATGCTTCCATTCATCCATGCATCCATGCATCCATCCATCCATCCATCGATGCATCCATCCATCTATCTTTATCTATCTATCTATCTATCTATCTATCTATCTATCTATCTATCTATCTATCTATCTATCATCTACCATCCCTATCCATGCATCCATGCATCCATGCATGCAACCATGCATGCAACCATGCATGCAACCATGCATCCATGCATCCATGCAACCATCCATGCATCCTTGCATCCATGCATCCATCCATGCATCCATACATCCATACATCCATGCATCCTTGCATCCGTGCATCCGTGCATCCATGCATCCGTGTATC
>NW_027256906.1:585000-587500 GCF_029215685.1 Pituophis catenifer annectens | reverse complement strand
CCATCCATCCATCCATCCATCTATCTATCTATCTATCTACCTACCTACCTACCTACCTATCTACCTACTTATCTACCATCTCCATCCATGCATCCATGCATCCATCCATGCATCCATGCATCCATGCATCCATCCATCCATCTTTACCTATCTATCTATCTATCTATCTATCTATCTATCTATCTATCATCTACCATCTCTATCCATGCATCCGTGCATCCATGCATCCATGCATCCATGCATCCATGCATCCATCCATCCATGCATCCATGCATCCATCCATCCATGCATCCATGCATCCATGCATCCATGCATCCATGCAACCATGCAACCATCCATGCATCCTTGCATCCATGCATCCATCTATCTATCTACCAACCTACCTACCTACCTACCTATCTACCTACCTATCTACCATCTCCATCCATGCATCCATGCATCCATCCATGCTTCCATTCATCCATGCATCCATGCATCCATCCAGGCATCCATGCATCCATGCATCCATCCATCCATCTTTACCTATCTATCTATCTATCTATCTATCTATCTATCATCTACCATCTCTATCCATGCATCCGTGCATCCATGCATCCATGCATCCATGCATCCATGCATCCATCCATGCATCCATCCATCCATCCATCCATGCATCCATCCATCCATGCATCCATGCATCCATGCAAGCATGCAACCATCCATGCATCCTTGCATCCATGCATCCATCTATCTATCTACCAACCTACCTACCTACCTACCTATCTACCTACCTATCTACCATCTCCATCCATGCATCCATGCATCCATCCATGCTTCCATTCATCCATGCATCCATCCATCCATCCATCCATCCATCTATCTATCTACCTACCTACCTACCTACCTACCTATCTACCTACTTATCTACCATCTCCATCCATCCATCCATGCATCCATCCATGCCTCCATCCATCCATGCATCCATCCATCCATCTTTACCTATCTATCTATCTATCTATCTATCTATCTATCTATCTATCATCTGCCATCTCTATCCATGCATCCATGCATGCATCCATGCATGCAACCATGCATCCATGCATCCATGCATCCATGCATCCATGCATCCATGCATCCATCCATCCATCCATCCATCCATACACCCACCCACCTACCTACCTACCTACCTACCTACCTACCTACCATCTCCATCCATGCATCCATGCATCCATCCATGCTTCCATGCTTCCATGCATCCATGCATCCATCCATGCATCCATCCATGCATCCATCCATCCATCCATCCATCCATGCATCCATCCATGCCTCCATCCATGCATGCATCCATGCAACCATGCATCCATGCATACATACAACCATCCGTGCATCCATGCATCCATGCATCCATCCATGCAACCATGCATCCATGCATCCATGCATCCATGCATGCATCCATCCATCCATGCATCCATCCATCCATCCATCCATCCATCTACCTACCTACCTACCTACCTACCTACCTACCTATCTATCTACCATCTCCATCCATGCATCCATGCATCCATCCATGCTTCCATTCATCCATGCATCCATGCATCCATCCATCCATCCATCCATGCATCCATCCATCCATCTTTACCTATCTATCTATCTATCTATCTATCTATCTATCTATCTATCATCTACCATCTCTATCCATGCATCCATGCATGCAACCATGCATGCATCCATGCATGCAACCATGCATGCAACCATGCAACCATCCGTGCATCCGTGCATCCGTGCATCCGTGCATCCATGCATCCGTGCATCCATGCATCCATGCATCCGTGCATCCATGCATCCATGCATCCATCCATGCATCCATGCAACCATCCATGCATTCATGCATCCATGCATCCATGCATCCATGCATCCATCCATCCATGCATCCATCCATCCATCCATCCATCCACCTATCTACCTACCTACCTACCGACCTACCTACTTGTCTACCATCTCCATCCATGCATCCATGCATCCATCCATGCTTCCATGCTTCCATGCATCCATGCATCCATGCATCCATGCATCCATCCATCCATCCATCCATCCATCTATCTATCTACCTACCTACCTACCTACCTACCTACCTACCTATCTACCTACTTATCTACCATCTCCATCCATCCATCCATGCATCCATCCATGCCTCCATCCATCCATGCATCCATCCATCCATCTTTACCTATCTATCTATCTATCTATCTATCTATCTATCTATCTATCTATCATCTGCCATCTCTATCCATGCATCCATGCATCCATGCATGCATCCATGCATGCAACCATGCATCCATGCATCCATGCATCCATGCATCCATGCATCCATCCATCCATCCATCCATCCATACACCCACCCACCTACCTACCTACCTACCTACCTACCTACCTACCATCTCCATCCATGCATCCATGCATCCATCCATGCTTCCATGCTTCCATGCATCCATGCATCCATCCATGCATCCATCCATGCATC
>NW_027256906.1:567500-570000 GCF_029215685.1 Pituophis catenifer annectens | reverse complement strand
TTCATCCATGCATCCATGCATCCATCCATCCATCCATCCATGCATCCATCCATCCATCTTTACCTATCTATCTATCTATCTATCTATCATCTACCATCTCTATCCATGCATCCATGCATCCATGCATGCAACCATGCATGCATCCGTGCATGCAACCATGCAACCATCCGTGCATCCATGCATCCATGCATCCGTGCATCCGTGTATCCATGCATCCATGCATCCATGCATGCTTCCATGCATCCATGCATCCATGCATCCATCCATCCATCTTTACCTATCTATCTATCTATCTATCATCTATCTATCTATCTATCTATCTATCTATCTATCTATCATCTACCATCTCTATCCATGCATCCGTGCATCCATGCATGCAACCATGCATGCATCCATGCATGCAACCATGCATGCAACCATGCAACCATCCGTGCATCCATGCATCCGTGCATCCATGCATCCATCCATGCATCCATCCATGCATCCATCCATCCATCCATCCATCCATCCATCCATCTATCTATCTATCTATCTACCTACCTACCTACCTACCTACCTACCTACTTATCTACCATCTCCATCCATGCATCCATGCATCCATCCATGCTTCCATGCATCCATGCATCCATGCATCCATGCATCCATGCATCCATCCATCCATCCATCCATCCATCCATCCATGCATCCATGCCTCCATCCATCCATGCATCCATCCATCCATCCATCCATCTATCTATCTATCTATCTACCTACCTACCTACCTACCTATCTACCTACTTATCTACCATCTCCATCCATGCATCCATGCATCCATCCATGCATCCATGCATCCATGCATCCATCCATCCATCTTTACCTATCTATCTATCTATCTATCTATCTATCATCTACGATCTCTATCCATGCATCCATGCATCCATGCATGCAACCATGCATGCATCCGTGCATGCAACCATGCAACCATCCGTGCATCCATGCATCCATGCATCCGTGCATCCGTGTATCCATGCATCCATGCATCCATGCATCCATGCATGCTTCCATGCATCCATGCATCCATGCATCCATGCATCCATCCATGCCTCCATCCATCCATGCATCCATCCATCCATCTTTACCTATCTATCTATCTATCTATCTATCTATCTATCTATCTATCTATCTATCATCTGCCATCTCTATCCATGCATCCATGCATCCATGCATGCATCCATGCATGCAACCATGCAACCATGCATCCATGCATACATACAACCATCCGTGCATCCATGCATCCATGCATCCATGCAACCATCCATGCATCCATGCATCCATGCATCCATGCATCCATCCATGCATCCATCCATCCATCCATCCATCCATCCATCCATCCATCCATCCATCCATCTATCTATCTATCTATCTATCTACCTACCTACCTACCTACCTACCTACCTATCTACCTACTTATCTACCATCTCCATCCATGCATCCATGCATCCATCCATGCTTCCATGCATCCATGCATCCATGCATCCATGCATCCATCCATCCATCCATCCATCCATCCATCCATCCATCCATCCATGCATCCATGCCTCCATCCATCCATGCATCCATCCATCCATCCATCCATCCATCTATCTATCTATCTATCTACCTACCTACCTACCTACCTATCTACCTACTTATCTACCATCTCCATCCATGCATCCATGCATCCATCCATCCATCTTTACCTATCTATCTATCTATCTATCTATCTATCTATCTATCTATCATCTACCATCTCTATCCATGCATCCGTGCATCCATGCATCCATGCATCCATGCATCCATCCATGCATCCATCCATCCATGCATCCATGCATCCATCCATCCATGCATCCATGCATCCATGCAACCATGCAACCATCCATGCATCCTTGCATCCATGCATCCATCTATCTATCTACCAACCTACCTACCTACCTACCTATCTACCTACCTATCTACCATCTCCATCCATGCATCCATGCATCCATCCATGCTTCCATTCATCCATGCATCCATGCATCCATCCATGCATCCATGCATCCATGCATCCATCCATCCATCTTTACCTATCTATCTATCTATCTATCTATCTATCTATCTATCATCTACCATCTCTATCCATGCATCCGTGCATCCATGCATCCATGCATCCATGCATCCATGCATCCATCCATGCATCCATCCATCCATGCATCCATGCATCCATGCATCCATCCATCCATGCATCCATGCATCCATGCAACCATGCAACCATCCATGCATCCTTGCATCCATGCATCCATCTATCTATCTACCAACCTACCTACCTACCTACCTATCTACCTACCTATCTACCATCTCCATCCATGCATCCATGCATCCATCCATGCTTCCATTCATCCATGCATCCATCCATGCCTCCATCCATCCATGCATCCATCCATCCATCTTTACCTATCTATCTATCTATCTATCTATCTATCTATCTATCTATCTATCATCTGCC
>NW_027256906.1:552500-560000 GCF_029215685.1 Pituophis catenifer annectens | reverse complement strand
GCCTCCATCCATCCATCTTTACCTATCTATCTATCTATCTATCTATCTATCTATCTATCTATCATCTACCATCTCTATCCATGCATCCATGCATCCATGCATGCAACCATGCATGCATCCGTGCATGCAACCATGCAACCATCCGTGCATCCATGCATCCATGCATCCGTGCATCCGTGCATCCGTGCATCCATGCATCCATGCATGCTTCCATGCATCCATGCATCCATGCATCCATGCATCCATCCATCCATCTTTACCTATCTATCTATCTATCATCTATCTATCATCTATCTATCTATCTATCTATCTATCTATCTATCTATCTATCTATCTATCTATCTATCTATCATCTACCATCTCTATCCATGCAACCATGCAACCATCCGTGCATCCATGCATCCATGCATCCGTGCATCCGTGCATCCATGCATCCATGCATGCAACCATGCAACCATTCATCCATGCATCCATCCATCCATCCATCCATGCATACATCCATCCATCTTTACCTATCTATCTATCTGTCTATCTATCTATCTATCTATCTATCTATCTATCTATCTATCTATCTATCTATCTATCATCTACCATCTCTATCCATGCATCCGTGCATCCGTGTATCCATACATCCATGCATCCATGCATGCTTCCATGCATCCATGCATCCATGCATCCATGCATCCATCCATCCATCTTTACCTATCTATCTATCTATCTATCTATCTATCATCTATCTATCATCTATCTATCTATCTATCTATCTATCTATCTATCTATCTATCTATCTATCTATCATCTACCATCTCTATCCATGCATCCATCCATGCATCCATGCAACCATCCATGCAACCATCCATGCATCCTTGCATCCATGCATCCATGCATCCATGCATCCATCCATGCATCCATCCATGCATCCATCCATCCATCCATCCATCCATCCATCCATCCACCCACCTACCTACCTACCTACCTACCTACCTACCTACCTACCTACCTACCTACGTACCTACCTACCTTCCTACCTACCTACCAACCTACCTATCTACCATCTCCATCCATGCATCCATGCATCCATCCATGCTTCCATGCATCCATGCATCCATGCATCCATCCATGCATCCATCCATGCATCCATCCATCCATCCATCCATCCATGCATCCATCCATGCCTCCATCCATCCATGCATCCATCCATCCATCTTTACCTATCTATCTATCTATCTATCTATCTATCTATCTATCTATCATCTACCATCTCTATCCATGCATCCATGCATCCATGCATGCATCCATGCATGCATCCATGCATGCATCCATGCATGCAACCATGCAACCATCCGTGCATCCATGCATCCATGCATCCATGCAACCATGCAACCATGCAACCATCCATGCATCCTTGCATCCTTTGCATCCATGCATCCATGCATCCATGCATCCATACAACCATCCGTGCATCCATGCATCCATGCATCCATGCATCCATGCATCCATCCATGCATCCATCCATGCATCCATGCATCCATCCATGCATCCATCCATGCATCCATCCATGCATCCATCCATGCATCCATCCATCCATCCATCCATCCATCCATGCAACCATGCAACCATGCATCCATGCATCCATGCATCCATGCATCCATGCATCCATGCATCCATGCATCCATGCATCCATGCATCCATGCAACCATGCAACCATCCATGCATCCTTGCATCCATCCATGCATCCATGCCTCCATCCATCCATGCATCCATCCATCCATCTTTACCTATCTATCTATCTATCATCTACCATCTCTATCCATGCATCCATGCATCCATGCATCCAACCATGCATGCAACCATGCATGCATCCATGCATGCAACCATGCAACCATCCGTGCATCCGTGCATCCATGCATCCGTGCATCCGTGCATCCATGCATCCGTGCATCCATGCATCCATGCATCCATGCATCCTTCCATCCATGCATCCATGCATCCATGCATCCATCCATCCATCCATCCATCCATGCATCCATCCATCCATCCATCCATCCACCCACCCACCCACCTACCTACCTACCTACCTACCTACCTACCTACCTACCTATCTACCTACCTATCTACCATCTCCATCCATGCATCCATGCATCCATCCATGCTTCCATTCATCCATGCATCCATGCATCCATCCATCCATCCATCGATGCATCCATCCATCTATCTTTATCTATCTATCTATCTATCTATCTATCTATCTATCTATCTATCATCTACCATCCCTATCCATGCATCCATGCATCCATGCATGCAACCATGCATGCAACCATGCATGCAACCATGCATCCATGCATCCATGCAACCATCCATGCATCCTTGCATCCATGCATCCATCCATGCATCCATACATCCATACATCCATGCATCCTTGCATCCGTGCATCCGTGCATCCATGCATCCGTGTATCCATGCATCCATGCATCCATCCATCCATCCATGCATCCATCCATGCTTCCATGCATCCATGCATCCATCCATGCATCCATCCATCCATCCATCCATTCATCCATGCATCCGTCTGTCTGTCTGTCTATCTATCTATTTATCTATCTGTCTATCTATCATCTACCATCTCTATCCATGCATCCATGCATCCATCCATGCATCCATGCATCCATCTATGCATCCATCCATTATCCATCCATGCAACCATCCATGCATCCATGCATCTATCCATGCATCCATCCATGCATCCATGCATCCATGCATCCATCCAAGCATCCATCCATGCATGCATCCATCCATCCATCCATCCATCCATCCATCCATCCATCCATGCATCCATGCCTCCATCCATCCATGCATCCATCCATCCATCTTTACCTATCTATCTATCCATCTATCTATCTATCATCTACCATCTCTATCCATGCATCCATGCATCCATGCATGCAACCATGCATGCAACCATGCATGCATCCATGCATCCATGCATCCATGCAACCATCCATGCATCCTTGCATCCATGCATCCATCCATGCATCCATCCATCCATCCATCCATGCATCCTTGCATCCGTGCATCCGTGCATCCGTGCATCCAGGCATCCGTGCATCCATGCATCCATGCATCCGTGCATCCGTGCATCCATGCATCCATGCATCCATGCATCCATCCATGCATCCATCCATGCATCCATGCAACCATCCATGCATCCTTGCATCCATGCATCCATGCATCCATGCATCCATGCATCCATCCATCCATCCATCCATCCATGCATCCATCCATCCATCCATCTACCTACCTACCTACCTACCTACCTACCTACCTACCTACCAACCAACCTACCTATCTACCATCTCCATCCATGCATCCATGCATCCATCCATGCTTCCATGCATCCATGCATCCATGCATCCATCCATGCATCCATCCATGCATCCATCCATCCATCCATCCATCCATGCATCCATCCATGCCTCCATCCATCCATGCATCCATCCATCCATCTTTACCTATCTATCTATCTATCTATCTATCTATCTATCTATCTATCTATCATCTGCCATCTCTATCCATGCATCCATGCATCCATGCATGCATCCATGCATGCAACCATGCAACCATGCATCCATGCATACATACAACCATCCGTGCATCCATGCATCCATGCATCCATCCATGCAACCATGCATCCATGCATCCATGCATCCATGCATGCATCCATCCATCCATGCATCCATCCATCCATCCATCCATCCATCCATCTACCTACCTACCTACCTACCTACCTATCTATCTATCTACCATCTCCATCCATGCATCCATGCATCCATCCATGCTTCCATTCATCCATGCATCCATGCATCCATCCATCCATCCATCCATGCATCCATCCATCCATCCATCTTTACCTATCTATCTATCTATCTATCTATCTATCTATCTATCATCTACCATCTCTATCCATGCATCCATGCATCCATCCATGCTTCCATTCATCCATGCATCCATCCATCCATCCATCGATGCATCCATCCATCCATCTTTACCTATCTATCTATCTATCTATCTATCTATCTATCATCTGCCATCTCTATCCATGCATCCATGCATGCATCCATGCATGCAACCATGCATCCATGCATGCAACCATGCATCCATGCATCCATCCATCCATCCATCCATGCATCCATCCATCCATCTTTATCTATCTATCTATCTATCTATCTATCTATCTATCTATCTATCATCTACCATCTCTATCCATGCATCCATGCATCCATGCATGCATCCATGCATCCATCCATCCATCCATCCATCCATGCATCCATACATGCATCCATCCATGCATCCATCCATGCATCCATGCATCCATGCATCCATGCATCCATCTATCTATCTATCTATCTATCTATCTATCTATCTATCTATCTATCTATCTATCTACCATCTCTATCCATCCAAGCATGCATCCATGCATGCATACATCCATCCATCCATGCATGCATCCGTGCATCCATGCATCCATCCATGCATCCATCCATGCATCCATCCATCCAACCATCCATGCATCCATCCATGGATCCATCCATGCATCCATCTATCTATCTATCTATCTATCTATCTATCTATCTATCTATCTATCTATCTATCTATCTATCTATCTATCATCTCCATCCATCCATCCATCCATCCATCCATTCATCCATGCATCCGTCTGTCTGTCTGTCTATCTATCTATTTATCTATCTGTCTATCTATCATCTACCATCTCTATCCATGCATCCATGCATCCATCCATGCATCCATGCATCCATCTATGCATCCATCCATTATCCATCCATGCAACCATCCATGCATCCATGCATCTATCCATGCATCCATCCATGCATCCATGCATCCATGCATCCATCCAAGCATCCATCCATGCATGCATCCATCCATCCATCCATCCATCCATCCATCCATCCATCCATGCATCCATGCCTCCATCCATCCATGCATCCATCCATCCATCTTTACCTATCTATCTATCCATCTATCTATCTATCATCTACCATCTCTATCCATGCATCCATGCATCCATGCATGCAACCATGCATGCAACCATGCATGCATCCATGCATCCATGCATCCATGCAACCATCCATGCATCCTTGCATCCATGCATCCATCCATGCATCCATCCATCCATCCATCCATGCATCCTTGCATCCGTGCATCCGTGCATCCGTGCATCCAGGCATCCGTGCATCCATGCATCCATGCATCCGTGCATCCGTGCATCCATGCATCCATGCATCCATGCATCCATCCATGCATCCATCCATGCATCCATGCAACCATCCATGCATCCTTGCATCCATGCATCCATGCATCCATGCATCCATGCATCCATCCATCCATCCATCCATCCATGCATCCATCCATCCATCCATCTACCTACCTACCTACCTACCTACCTACCTACCTACCTACCTACCAACCAACCTACCTATCTACCATCTCCATCCATGCATCCATGCATCCATCCATGCTTCCATGCATCCATGCATCCATGCATCCATCCATGCATCCATCCATGCATCCATCCATCCATCCATCCATCCATGCATCCATCCATGCCTCCATCCATCCATGCATCCATCCATCCATCTTTACCTATCTATCTATCTATCTATCTATCTATCTATCTATCTATCTATCTATCTATCTATCTATCATCTGCCATCTCTATCCATGCATCCATGCATCCATGCATGCATCCATGCATGCAACCATGCAACCATGCATCCATGCATACATACAACCATCCGTGCATCCATGCATCCATGCATCCATCCATGCAACCATGCATCCATGCATCCATGCATCCATGCATGCATCCATCCATCCATGCATCCATCCATCCATCCATCCATCCATCCATCTACCTACCTACCTACCTACCTACCTATCTATCTATCTACCATCTCCATCCATGCATCCATGCATCCATCCATGCTTCCATTCATCCATGCATCCATGCATCCATCCATCCATCCATCCATGCATCCATCCATCCATCCATCTTTACCTATCTATCTATCTATCTATCTATCTATCTATCTATCATCTACCATCTCTATCCATGCATCCATGCATCCATCCATGCTTCCATTCATCCATGCATCCATCCATCCATCCATCGATGCATCCATCCATCCATCTTTACCTATCTATCTATCTATCTATCTATCTATCTATCTATCTATCATCTGCCATCTCTATCCATGCATCCATGCATGCATCCATGCATGCAACCATGCATCCATGCATGCAACCATGCATCCATGCATCCATCCATCCATCCATCCATGCATCCATCCATCCATCTTTATCTATCTATCTATCTATCTATCTATCTATCTATCTATCTATCATCTACCATCTCTATCCATGCATCCATGCATCCATGCATGCATCCATGCATCCATCCATCCATCCATCCATCCATGCATCCATACATGCATCCATCCATGCATCCATCCATGCATCCATGCATCCATGCATCCATGCATCCATCTATCTATCTATCTATCTATCTATCTATCTATCTATCTATCTATCTATCTATCTATCTACCATCTCTATCCATCCAAGCATGCATCCATGCATGCATACATCCATCCATCCATGCATGCATCCGTGCATCCATGCATCCATCCATGCATCCATCCATGCATCCATCCATCCAACCATCCATGCATCCATCCATGGATCCATCCATGCATCCATCTACCTACCTACCTACCTACCTACCTACCTACCTACCAACCAACCTACCTATCTACCATCTCCATCCATGCATCCATGCATCCATCCATGCTTCCATGCATCCATGCATCCATGCATCCATCCATGCATCCATCCATGCATCCATCCATCCATCCATCCATCCATGCATCCATCCATGCCTCCATCCATCCATGCATCCATCCATCCATCTTTACCTATCTATCTATCTATCTATCTATCTATCTATCTATCTATCTATCTATCTATCTATCATCTGCCATCTCTATCCATGCATCCATGCATCCATGCATGCATCCATGCATGCAACCATGCAACCATGCATCCATGCATACATACAACCATCCGTGCATCCATGCATCCATGCATCCATCCATGCAACCATGCATCCATGCATCCATGCATCCATGCATGCATCCATCCATCCATGCATCCATCCATCCATCCATCCATCCATCCATCTACCTACCTACCTACCTACCTACCTATCTATCTATCTACCATCTCCATCCATGCATCCATGCATCCATCCATGCTTCCATTCATCCATGCATCCATGCATCCATCCATCCATCCATCCATGCATCCATCCATCCATCCATCTTTACCTATCTATCTATCTATCTATCTATCTATCTATCTATCATCTACCATCTCTATCCATGCATCCATGCATCCATCCATGCTTCCATTCATCCATGCATCCAT
>NW_027256906.1:547500-550000 GCF_029215685.1 Pituophis catenifer annectens | reverse complement strand
TCCATCCACCCATGCATCCATCCATGCATCCATCCATCCATCCATCCATGCATCCATGCATCTATCTATCTACCTACCTACCTACCTACCTACCTACCTACCATCTCCATCCATGCATCCATGCATCCATCCATGCTTCCATTCATCCATGCATCCATGCATCCATCCATCCATCCATCCATGCATCCATCCATCCATCTTTACCTATCTATCTATCTATCTATCTATCTATCTATCTACCATCTCCATCCATGCATCCATGCATCCATCCATGCTTCCATGCATCCATGCATCCATGCATCCATCCATCCATCTTTACCTATCTATCTATCTATCTATCATCTATCTATCTATCTATCTATCTATCTATCTATCTATCTATCTATCTATCTATCATCTACCATCTCTATCCATGCAACCATGCAACCATTTGTGCATCCATGCATCCATGCATCCGTGCATCCATGCATCCATGCATCCATGCATCCGTGCATCCGTGCATCCATGCATCCATGCATCCATCCATGCATCCATCCATGCATCCATGCAACCATCCATGCATCCATGCATCCATGCATCCATGCATCCATGCATCCATCCATGCATCCATCCATCCATGCATCCATCCATCCATCCATCCATCCATCCACCTACCTACCTACCTACCTACCTACCTACCTACCTACCTATCTATCTACCATCTCCATCCATGCATCCATGCATCCATCCATGCTTCCATTCATCCATGCATCCATGCATCCATCCATCCATCCATCCATGCATCCATCCATCCATCTTTACCTATCTATCTATCTATCTATCTATCTATCT
This sequence comes from Pituophis catenifer annectens, assembly GCF_029215685.1. NCBI lineage: Eukaryota > Metazoa > Chordata > Lepidosauria > Squamata > Colubridae > Pituophis > Pituophis catenifer. The sequence continues at coordinate 549,169 of NW_027256906.1, read as the reverse complement.
ATCTATCATCTACCATCTCTATCCATGCATCCATGCATGCATCCATGCATGCATCCATGCATGCATCCATGCATGCATCCATGCATGCAACCATGCAACCATCCGTGCATCCATGCATCCGTGCATCCATGCATCCGTGCATCCATGCATCCGTGCATCCATCCATCCATCCATCCATCCACCTACCTACCTACCTACCTACCTACCTACCTATCTATCTACCATCTCCATCCATGCATCCATGCATCCATCCATGCTTCCATTCATCCATGCATCCATGCATCCATCCATCCATCCATCCATGCATCCATCCATCCATCTTTACCTATCTATCTATCTATCTATCTATCTATCATCTACCATCTCTATCCATGCATCCGTGCATCCATGCATGCAACCATGCATGCATCCATGCATGCAACCATGCATGCAACCATGCAACCATCCGTGCATCCATGCATCCGTGCATCCATGCATCCATCCATGCATCCATCCATGCATCCATGCATCCATGCAACCATCCATGCATCCATGCATCCATGCATCCATGCATCCATGCATCCATCCATGCATCCATCCATCCATCCATCCATCCATCCATCCATCCATCCATCCATCCATCTATCTATCTATCTACCTACCTACCTACCTACCTATCTACCTACTTATCTACCATCTCCATCCATGCATCCATGCATCCATCCATGCTTCCATGCATCCATGCATCCATGCATCCATCCATCCATCCATCCATCCATCCATCCATGCATCCATGCCTCCATCCATCCATGCATCCATCCATCCATCCATCCATCTATCTATCTATCTATCTATCTACCTACCTACCTACCTACCTATCTACCTACTTATCTACCATCTCCATCCATGCATCCATGCATCCATCCATGCATCCATGCATCCATGCATCCATCCATCCATCTTTACCTATCTATCTATCTATCTATCTATCTATCTATCATCTACGATCTCTATCCATGCATCCATGCATGCAACCATGCATGCATCCGTGCATGCAACCATGCAACCATCCGTGCATCCATGCATCCATGCATCCGTGCATCCGTGTATCCATGCATCCATGCATCCATGCATGCTTCCATGCATCCATGCATCCATGCATCCATGCATCCATCCATGCCTCCATCCATCCATGCATCCATCCATCCATCTTTACCTATCTATCTATCTATCTATCTATCTATCTATCTATCATCTGCCATCTCTATCCATGCATCCATGCATCCATGCATGCATCCATGCATGCAACCATGCAACCATGCATCCATGCATACATACAACCATCCGTGCATCCATGCATCCATGCATCCATGCAACCATCCATGCATCCATGCATCCATGCATCCATGCATCCATGCATCCATCCATGCATCCATCCATCCATCCATCCATCCATCCATCCATCCATCCATCTATCTATCTATCTACCTACCTACCTACCTACCTACCTATCTACCTACTTATCTACCATCTCCATCCATGCATCCATGCATCCATCCATGCTTCCATGCATCCATGCATCCATGCATCCATGCATCCATCCATCCATCCATCCATCCATCCATCCATCCATCCATCCATGCATCCATGCCTCCATCCATCCATGCATCCATCCATCCATCCATCCATC
>NW_027256906.1:535000-540000 GCF_029215685.1 Pituophis catenifer annectens | reverse complement strand
ATGCATCCATGCATCCATCCATGCTTCCATTCATCCATGCATCCCTGCATCCATCCCTGCATCCATCCATGCATCCATGCATCCATGCATCCATGCATCCATGCATCCATCTATCTATCTATCTATCTATCTATCTATCTATCTATCTATCTATCTATCTATCTATCATCTACCATCTCTATCCATGCATCCATGCATCCATGCATCCATGCATCCATGCATGCATCCATGCATGCATCCATGCAACCATCCATGCAACCATCCATCCATCCATCCATGCATCCATGCATCCATGCATCCATGCATCCATGCATCCATGCATCCATACAACCATCCATGCATCCTTGCATCCTTTGCATCCATGCATCCATGCATCCATGCATCCATACAACCATCCGTGCATCCATGCATCCATGCATCCATGCATCCATGCATCCATGCATCCATGCATCCATCCATGCAACCATGCAACCATGCAACCATCCATGCATCCTTGCATCCATGCATCCATCCATGCATCCATCCATGCATCCATCCATCCATCCATGCATCCATTATCCATCCATGCATCCATCCATGCATCCATCCATCCATCCATCTATCTATCATCTATCTATCTATCTATCTATCTATCTATCTATCTATCTATCATCTGCCATCTCTATCCATGCATCCATGCATCCATGCATGCATCCATGCATCCATACAACCATCCATGCATGCAACCATGCAACCATGCATCCATGCATCCATCCATCCATCTTTACCTATCTATCTATCATCTATCTATCTATCTATCTATCTATCTATCTATCTATCTATCTATCATCTACCATCTCTATCCATGCATCCATGCATCCATGCATGCAACCATGCATGCATCCGTGCATGCAACCATGCAACCATCCGTGCATCCATGCATCCATGCATCCGTGCATCCGTGTATCCATGCATCCATGCATCCATGCATGCTTCCATGCATCCATGCATCCATGCATCCATCCATCCATCTTTACCTATCTATCTATCTATCTATCATCTATCTATCTATCTATCTATCTATCTATCTATCTATCTATCTATCTATCTATCATCTACCATCTCTATCCATGCATCCGTGCATCCATGCATGCAACCATGCATGCATCCATGCATGCAACCATGCATGCAACCATGCAACCATCCGTGCATCCATGCATCCATCCATGCATCCATCCATGCATCCATGCATCCATGCAACCATCCATGCATCCATGCATCCATGCATCCATGCATCCATGCATCCATCCATGCATCCATCCATCCATCCATCCATCCATCCATCCATCCATCCATCCATCTATCTATCTATCTACCTACCTACCTACCTACCTATCTACCTACTTATCTACCATCTCCATCCATGCATCCATGCATCCATCCATGCTTCCATGCATCCATGCATCCATGCATCCATGCATCCATGCATCCATCCATCCATCCATCCATCCATCCATCCATGCATCCATGCCTCCATCCATCCATGCATCCATCCATCCATCCATCCATCCATCTATCTATCTATCTATCTACCTACCTACCTACCTACCTACCTATCTACCTACTTATCTACCATCTCCATCCATGCATCCATGCATCCATCCATGCATCCATGCATCCATGCATCCATCCATCCATCTTTACCTATCTATCTATCTATCTATCTATCTATCTATCTATCTATCATCTACGATCTCTATCCATGCATCCATGCATCCATGCATGCAACCATGCATGCATCCGTGCATGCAACCATGCAACCATCCGTGCATCCATGCATCCATGCATCCGTGCATCCGTGCATCCATGCATCCATGCATCCGTGAATCCGTGTATCCATGCATCCATGCATCCATGCATGCTTCCATGCATCCATGCATCCATGCATCCATGCATCCATGCATCCATCCATCCATCTTTACCTATCTATCTATCTATCTATCTATCTATCATCTGCCATCTCTATCCATGCATCCATGCATCCATGCATGCATCCATGCATGCAACCATGCAACCATGCATCCATGCATACATACAACCATCCGTGCATCCATGCATCCATGCATCCATGCAACCATCCATGCATCCATGCATCCATGCATCCATGCATCCATGCATCCATCCATGCATCCATCCATCCATCCATCCATCCATCCATCCATCCATCCATCCATCTATCTATCTATCTATCTACCTACCTACCTACCTACCTACCTATCTACCTACTTATCTACCATCTCCATCCATGCATCCATGCATCCATCCATGCTTCCATGCATCCATGCATCCATGCATCCATGCATCCATGCATCCATCCATCCATCCATCCATCCATCCATCCATCCATGCATCCATGCCTCCATCCATCCATGCATCCATCCATCCATCCATCCATCTATCTATCTATCTATCTACCTACCTACCTACCTACCTATCTACCTACTTATCTACCATCTCCATCCATGCATCCATGCATCCATCCATGCATCCATGCATCCATGCATCCATCCATCCATCTTTACCTATCTATCTATCTATCTATCTATCTATCTAACATCTACCATCTCTATCCATGCATCCGTGCATCCATGCATCCATGCATCCATGCATCCATGCATCCATCCATGCATCCATCCATCCATGCATCCATGCATCCATCCATCCATGCATCCATGCATCCATGCAACCATGCAACCATCCATGCATCCTTGCATCCATGCATCCATCTATCTATCTACCAACCTACCTACCTACCTACCTATCTACCTACCTATCTACCATCTCCATCCGTGCATCCATGCATCCATGCATCCGTGCATCCGTGCATCCATGCATCCATCCATGCATCCATGCATCCATGCATCCATCCATCCATCTTTACCTATCTATCTAACTATCTATCTATCTATCTATCATCTACCATCTCTATCCATGCATCCGTGCATCCATGCATCCATGCATCCATGCATCCATGCATCCATCCATGCATCCATCCATCCATGCATCCATGCATCCATCCATCCATGCATCCATGCATCCATGCAACCATGCAACCATCCATGCATCCTTGCATCCATGCATCCATCTATCTATCTACCAACCTACCTACCTACCTACCTATCTACCTAGCTATCTACCATCTCCATCCATGCATCCATGCATCCATCCATGCTTCCATTCATCCATGCATCCATCCATCCATCCATCCATCTATCTATCTACCTACCTACCTACCTACCTACCTACCTACCTATCTACCTACTTATCTACCATCTCCATCCATCCATCCATGCATCCATCCATGCCTCCATCCATCCATGCATCCATCCATCCATCTTTACCTATCTATCTATCTATCTATCTATCTATCTATCTATCTATCTATCTATCTATCTATCATCTGCCATCTCTATCCATGCATCCATGCATGCATCCATGCATGCAACCATGCATCCATGCATCCATGCATCCATGCATCCATGCATCCATGCATCCATGCATCCATCCATCCATCCATCCATCCATACACCCACCCACCCACCTACCTACCTACCTACCTACCTACCTACCTACCTACCTACCTACCATCTCCATCCATGCATCCATGCATCCATCCATGCTTCCATGCTTCCATGCATCCATGCATCCATCCATGCATCCATCCATGCATCCATCCATCCATCCATCCATCCATGCATCCATCCATGCCTCCATCCATGCATGCATCCATGCAACCATGCATCCATGCATACATACAACCATCCGTGCATCCATGCATCCATGCATCCATCCATGCAACCATGCATCCATGCATCCATGCATCCATGCATGCATCCATCCATCCATGCATCCATCCATCCATCCATCCATCCATCTACCTACCTACCTACCTACCTACCTACCTACCTATCTATCTACCATCTCCATCCATGCATCCATGCATCCATCCATGCTTCCATTCATCCATGCATCCATGCATCCATCCATCCATCCATCCATGCATCCATCCATCCATCTTTACCTATCTATCTATCTATCTATCTATCTATCTATCTATCATCTACCATCTCTATCCATGCATCCATGCATGCAACCATGCATGCAACCATGCATGCAACCATGCATGCAACCATGCAACCATCCGTGCATCCGTGCATCCGTGCATCCGTGCATCCATGCATCCGTGCATCCATGCATCCGTGCATCCATGCATCCGTGCATCCATCCATCCATGCATCCATCCATCCATCCATCCATCCACCTATCTACCTACCTACCTACCGACCTACCTACTTGTCTACCATCTCCATCCATGCATCCATGCATCCATCCATGCTTCCATGCTTCCATGCATCCATGCATCCATGCATCCATGCATCCATCCATCCATCCATCCATCCATGCATCCATGCAACCATCCGTGCATCCATGCATCCATGCATCCGTGCATCCATGCATCCATGCATCCATCCATGCATCCATGCATCCATGCAACCATCCATGCATCCATGCAACCATGCATCCATCCATGCATCCATCCATGCATCCATCCATCCATCCATCCATCCATCCATCCATCCATCCATGCATCCATCCATCCATCTTTACCTATCTATCTATCTATCTATCTATCTATCTATCTATCATCTATCTATCTATCATCTACAATCTCTATCCATGCATCCATGCATCCATGCATGGAAGCATGCATGCAACCATGCATGCATCCATGCATGCAACCATGCATGCATCCATGCATGCAACCATGCAACCATCCGTGCATCCATGCATCCATGCATCCGTGCATCCATGCATCCATGCATCCATCCATGCATCCATGCATCCATGCAACCATCCATGCATCCATGCAACCATGCATCCATCCATGCATCCATCCATGCATCCATCCATCCATCCATCCATCCATCCATCCATCCATGCATCCATGCATCCATCTATGC
>NW_027256906.1:520000-525000 GCF_029215685.1 Pituophis catenifer annectens | reverse complement strand
GCAACCATGCAACCATCCGTGCATCCGTGCATCCATGCATCCGTGCATCCGTGCATCCATGCATCCGTGCATCCATGCATCCATGCATCCATGCATCCTTCCATCCATGCATCCATGCATCCATGCATCCATCCATCCATCCATCCATCCATGCATCCATCCATCCATCCATCCATCCACCCACCCACCCACCTACCTACCTACCTACCTACCTACCTACCTACCTACCTACCTATCTACCTACCTATCTACCATCTCCATCCATGCATCCATGCATCCATCCATGCTTCCATTCATCCATGCATCCATGCATCCATCCATCCATCCATCGATGCATCCATCCATCTATCTTTATCTATCTATCTATCTATCTATCTATCTATCTATCTATCTATCTATCTATCATCTACCATCCCTATCCATGCATCCATGCATCCATGCATGCAACCATGCATGCAACCATGCATGCAACCATGCATCCATGCATCCATGCAACCATCCATGCATCCTTGCATCCATGCATCCATCCATGTATCCATACATCCATACATCCATGCATCCTTGCATCCGTGCATCCGTGCATCCATGCATCCGTGTATCCATGCATCCATGCATCCATCCATCCATCCATGCATCCATCCATGCTTCCATGCATCCATGCATCCATCCATGCATCCATCCATCCATCCATCCATTCATCCATGCATCCGTCTGTCTGTCTGTCTATCTATCTATTTATCTATCTGTCTATCTATCATCTACCATCTCTATCCATGCATCCATGCATCCATCCATGCATCCATGCATCCATCTATGCATCCATCCATTATCCATCCATGCAACCATCCATGCATCCATGCATCTATCCATGCATCCATCCATGCATCCATGCATCCATCCAAGCATCCATCCAAGCATCCATCCATGCATGCATCCATCCATCCATCCATCCATCCATCCATCCATCCATCCATGCATCCATGCCTCCATCCATCCATGCATCCATCCATCCATCTTTACCTATCTATCTATCCATCTATCTATCTATCATCTACCATCTCTATCCATGCATCCATGCATCCATGCATGCAACCATGCATGCAACCATGCATGCATCCATGCATCCATGCATCCATGCAACCATCCATGCATCCTTGCATCCATGCATCCATCCATGCATCCATCCATCCATCCATCCATGCATCCTTGCATCCGTGCATCCGTGCATCCGTGCATCCAGGCATCCGTGCATCCATGCATCCGTGCATCCGTGCATCCATGCATCCATGCATCCATGCATCCATCCATGCATCCATCCATGCATCCATGCAACCATCCATGCATCCTTGCATCCATGCATCCATGCATCCATGCATCCATGCATCCATCCATCCATCCATCCATCCATGCATCCATCCATCCATCCATCTACCTACCTACCTACCTACCTACCTACCTACCTACCAACCAACCTACCTATCTACCATCTCCATCCATGCATCCATGCATCCATCCATGCTTCCATGCATCCATGCATCCATGCATCCATCCATGCATCCATCCATGCATCCATCCATCCATCCATCCATCCATGCATCCATCCATGCCTCCATCCATCCATGCATCCATCCATCCATCTTTACCTATCTATCTATCTATCTATCTATCTATCTATCTATCTATCTATCTATCATCTGCCATCTCTATCCATGCATCCATGCATCCATGCATGCATCCATGCATGCAACCATGCAACCATGCATCCATGCATACATACAACCATCCGTGCATCCATGCATCCATGCATCCATCCATGCAACCATGCATCCATGCATCCATGCATCCATGCATGCATCCATCCATCCATGCATCCATCCATCCATCCATCCATCCATCCATCTACCTACCTACCTACCTACCTACCTATCTATCTATCTACCATCTCCATCCATGCATCCATGCATCCATCCATGCTTCCATTCATCCATGCATCCATGCATCCATCCATCCATCCATCCATGCATCCATCCATCCATCCATCTTTACCTATCTATCTATCTATCTATCTATCTATCTATCTATCATCTACCATCTCTATCCATGCATCCATGCATCCATCCATGCTTCCATTCATCCATGCATCCATCCATCCATCCATCGATGCATCCATCCATCCATCTTTACCTATCTATCTATCTATCTATCTATCTATCTATCTATCATCTGCCATCTCTATCCATGCATCCATGCATGCATCCATGCATGCAACCATGCATCCATGCATGCAACCATGCATCCATGCATCCATCCATCCATCCATCCATGCATCCATCCATCCATCTTTATCTATCTATCTATCTATCTATCTATCTATCTATCTATCTATCTATCATCTACCATCTCTATCCATGCATCCATGCATCCATGCATGCATCCATGCATCCATCCATCCATCCATCCATCCATGCATCCATACATGCATCCATCCATGCATCCATCCATGCATCCATGCATCCATGCATCCATGCATCCATCTATCTATCTATCTATCTATCTATCTATCTATCTATCTATCTATCTACCATCTCTATCCATCCAAGCATGCATCCATGCATGCATACATCCATCCATCCATGCATGCATCCGTGCATCCATGCATCCATCCATGCATCCATCCATGCATCCATCCATCCAACCATCCATGCATCCATCCATGGATCCATCCATGCATCCATCTATCTATCTATCTATCTATCTATCTATCTATCTATCTATCTATCTATCTATCTATCTATCATCTCCATCCATCCATCCATCCATCCATCCATTCATCCATGCATCCGTCTGTCTGTCTGTCTATCTATCTATTTATCTATCTGTCTATCTATCATCTACCATCTCTATCCATGCATCCATGCATCCATCCATGCATCCATGCATCCATCTATGCATCCATCCATTATCCATCCATGCAACCATCCATGCATCCATGCATCTATCCATGCATCCATCCATGCATCCATGCATCCATGCATCCATCCAAGCATCCATCCATGCATGCATCCATCCATCCATCCATCCATCCATCCATCCATCCATCCATGCATCCATGCCTCCATCCATCCATGCATCCATCCATCCATCTTTACCTATCTATCTATCCATCTATCTATCTATCATCTACCATCTCTATCCATGCATCCATGCATCCATGCATGCAACCATGCATGCAACCATGCATGCATCCATGCATCCATGCATCCATGCAACCATCCATGCATCCTTGCATCCATGCATCCATCCATGCATCCATCCATCCATCCATCCATGCATCCTTGCATCCGTGCATCCGTGCATCCGTGCATCCAGGCATCCGTGCATCCATGCATCCATGCATCCGTGCATCCGTGCATCCATGCATCCATGCATCCATGCATCCATCCATGCATCCATCCATGCATCCATGCAACCATCCATGCATCCTTGCATCCATGCATCCATGCATCCATGCATCCATGCATCCATCCATCCATCCATCCATCCATGCATCCATCCATCCATCCATCTACCTACCTACCTACCTACCTACCTACCTACCTACCTACCAACCAACCTACCTATCTACCATCTCCATCCATGCATCCATGCATCCATCCATGCTTCCATGCATCCATGCATCCATGCATCCATCCATGCATCCATCCATGCATCCATCCATCCATCCATCCATCCATGCATCCATCCATGCCTCCATCCATCCATGCATCCATCCATCCATCTTTACCTATCTATCTATCTATCTATCTATCTATCTATCTATCTATCTATCTATCTATCATCTGCCATCTCTATCCATGCATCCATGCATCCATGCATGCAACCATGCAACCATGCATCCATGCATACATACAACCATCCGTGCATCCATGCATCCATGCATCCATCCATGCAACCATGCATCCATGCATCCATGCATCCATGCATGCATCCATCCATCCATGCATCCATCCATCCATCCATCCATCCATCCATCTACCTACCTACCTACCTACCTACCTATCTATCTATCTACCATCTCCATCCATGCATCCATGCATCCATCCATGCTTCCATTCATCCATGCATCCATGCATCCATCCATCCATCCATCCATGCATCCATCCATCCATCCATCTTTACCTATCTATCTATCTATCTATCTATCTATCTATCTATCATCTACCATCTCTATCCATGCATCCATGCATCCATCCATGCTTCCATTCATCCATGCATCCATCCATCCATCCATCGATGCATCCATCCATCCATCTTTACCTATCTATCTATCTATCTATCTATCTATCTATCTATCATCTGCCATCTCTATCCATGCATCCATGCATGCATCCATGCATGCAACCATGCATCCATGCATGCAACCATGCATCCATGCATCCATCCATCCATCCATCCATGCATCCATCCATCCATCTTTATCTATCTATCTATCTATCTATCTATCTATCTATCTATCTATCTATCATCTACCATCTCTATCCATGCATCCATGCATCCATGCATGCATCCATGCATCCATCCATCCATCCATCCATCCATGCATCCATACATGCATCCATCCATGCATCCATCCATGCATCCATGCATCCATGCATCCATGCATCCATCTATCTATCTATCTATCTATCTATCTATCTATCTATCTATCTATCTATCTACCATCTCTATCCATCCAAGCATGCATCCATGCATGCATACATCCATCCATCCATGCATGCATCCGTGCATCCATGCATCCATCCATGCATCCATCCATGCATCCATCCATCCAACCATCCATGCATCCATCCATGGATCCATCCATGCATCCATCTACCTACCTACCTACCTACCTACCTACCTACCAACCAACCTACCTATCTACCATCTCCATCCATGCATCCATGCATCCATCCATGCTTCCATGCATCCATGCATCCATGCATCCATCCATGCATCCA
>NW_027256906.1:512500-515000 GCF_029215685.1 Pituophis catenifer annectens | reverse complement strand
ATGCTTCCATGCATCCATGCATCCATGCATCCATGCATCCATCCATGCCTCCATCCATCCATGCATCCATCCATCCATCTTTACCTATCTATCTATCTATCTATCTATCTATCTATCTATCATCTGCCATCTCTATCCATGCATCCATGCATCCATGCATGCATCCATGCATGCAACCATGCAACCATGCATCCATGCATACATACAACCATCCGTGCATCCATGCATCCATGCATCCATGCAACCATCCATGCATCCATGCATCCATGCATCCATGCATCCATGCATCCATCCATGCATCCATCCATCCATCCATCCATCCATCCATCCATCCATCCATCCATCCATCTATCTATCTACCTACCTACCTACCTACCTACCTATCTACCTACTTATCTACCATCTCCATCCATGCATCCATGCATCCATCCATGCTTCCATGCATCCATGCATCCATGCATCCATGCATCCATCCATCCATCCATCCATCCATCCATCCATCCATCCATCCATGCATCCATGCCTCCATCCATCCATGCATCCATCCATCCATCCATCCATCTATCTATCTATCTATCTACCTACCTACCTACCTACCTACCTACCTACTTATCTACCATCTCCATCCATGCATCCATGCATCCATCCATGCATCCATGCATCCATGCATCCATCCATCCATCTTTACCTATCTATCTATCTATCTATCTATCTATCTATCTATCATCTACCATCTCTATCCATGCATCCGTGCATCCATGCATCCATGCATCCATGCATCCATGCATCCATCCATCCATGCATCCATGCATCCATCCATCCATGCATCCATGCATCCATGCATCCATGCATCCATGCAACCATGCAACCATCCATGCATCCTTGCATCCATGCATCCATCTATCTATCTACCAACCTACCTACCTACCTACCTATCTACCTACCTATCTACCATCTCCATCCATGCATCCATGCATCCATCCATGCTTCCATTCATCCATGCATCCATGCATCCATCCAGGCATTCATGCATCCATGCATCCATCCATCCATCTTTACCTATCTATCTATCTATCTATCTATCTATCTATCATCTACCATCTCTATCCATGCATCCGTGCATCCATGCATCCATGCATCCATGCATCCATGCATCCATCCATGCATCCATCCATCCATCCATCCATGCATCCATCCATCCATGCATCCATGCATCCATGCAAGCATGCAACCATCCATGCATCCTTGCATCCATGCATCCATCTATCTATCTACCAACCTACCTACCTACCTACCTATCTACCTACCTATCTACCATCTCCATCCATGCATCCATGCATCCATCCATGCTTCCATTCATCCATGCATCCATCCATCCATCCATCCATCCATCTATCTATCTACCTACCTACCTACCTACCTACCTACCTACCTACCTATCTACCTACTTATCTACCATCTCCATCCATCCATCCATGCATCCATCCATGCCTCCATCCATCCATGCATCCATCCATCCATCTTTACCTATCTATCTATCTATCTATCTATCTATCTATCTATCTATCTATCTATCATCTGCCATCTCTATCCATGCATCCATGCATGCATCCATGCATGCAACCATGCATCCATGCATCCATGCATCCATGCATCCATGCATCCATGCATCCATCCATCCATCCATCCATCCATACACCCACCCACCTACCTACCTACCTACCTACCTACCTACCTACCATCTCCATCCATGCATCCATGCATCCATCCATGCTTCCATGCTTCCATGCATCCATGCATCCATCCATGCATCCATCCATGCATCCATCCATCCATCCATCCATCCATGCATCCATCCATGCCTCCATCCATGCATGCATCCATGCAACCATGCATCCATGCATACATACAACCATCCGTGCATCCATGCATCCATGCATCCATCCATGCAACCATGCATCCATGCATCCATGCATCCATGCATGCATCCATCCATCCATGCATCCATCCATCCATCCATCCATCCATCTACCTACCTACCTACCTACCTACCTACCTACCTATCTATCTACCATCTCCATCCATGCATCCATGCATCCATCCATGCTTCCATTCATCCATGCATCCATGCATCCATCCATCCATCCATCCATGCATCCATCCATCCATCTTTACCTATCTATCTATCTATCTATCTATCTATCTATCTATCTATCATCTACCATCTCTATCCATGCATCCATGCATGCAACCATGCATGCATCCATGCATGCAACCATGCATGCAACCATGCAACCATCCGTGCATCCGTGCATCCGTGCATCCGTGCATCCATGCATCCGTGCATCCATGCATCCATGCATCCATGCATCCGTGCATCCATGCATCCATGCATCCATCCATGCATCCATGCAACCATCCATGCATTCATGCATCCATGCATCCATGCATCCATGCATCCATCCATCCATGCATCCATCCATCCATCCATCCATCCACC
>NW_027256906.1:497500-500000 GCF_029215685.1 Pituophis catenifer annectens | reverse complement strand
CATCCGTGCATCCATGCATCCATGCATCCGTGCATCCGTGCATCCATGCATCCATGCATGCAACCATGCAACCATTCATCCATGCATCCATCCATCCATCCATCCATGCATCCATCCATCCATCTTTACCTATCTATCTATCTGTCTATCTATCTATCTATCTATCTATCTATCTATCTATCTATCTATCATCTACCATCTCTATCCATGCATCCATGCATCCATGCATGCAACCATGCATGCATCCGTGCATGCAACCATGCAACCATCCGTGCATCCATGCATCCATGCATCCGTGCATCCGTGTATCCATACATCCATGCATCCATGCATGCTTCCATGCATCCATGCATCCATCCATCCATCTTTACCTATCTATCTATCTATCTATCTATCTATCTATCATCTATCTATCATCTATCTATCTATCTATCTATCTATCTATCTATCTATCTATCTATCATCTACCATCTCTATCCATGCAACCATGCAACCATCCGTGCATCCATGCATCCATGCATCCGTGCATCCGTGCATCCATGCATCCATGCATCCATCCATGCATCCATCCATGCATCCATGCAACCATCCATGCAACCATCCATGCATCCTTGCATCCATGCATCCATGCATCCATGCATCCATCCATGCATCCATCCATGCATCCATCCATCCATCCATCCATCCATCCATCCATCCACCCACCTACCTACCTACCTACCTACCTACCTACCTACGTACCTACCTACCTTCCTACCTACCTACCAACCTACCTATCTACCATCTCCATCCATGCATCCATGCATCCATCCATGCTTCCATGCATCCATGCATCCATGCATCCATCCATGCATCCATCCATGCATCCATCCATCCATCCATCCATCCATGCATCCATCCATGCCTCCATCCATCCATGCATCCATCCATCCATCTTTACCTATCTATCTATCTATCTATCTATCTATCTATCTATCTATCTATCTATCATCTACCATCTCTATCCATGCATCCATGCATCCATGCATGCATCCATGCATGCATCCATGCATGCATCCATGCATGCAACCATGCATGCATCCATGCATCCATGCATCCATGCATCCATGCAACCATGCAACCATGCAACCATCCATGCATCCTTGCATCCTTTGCATCCATGCATCCATGCATCCATGCATCCATACAACCATCCGTGCATCCATGCATCCATGCATCCATGCATCCATGCATCCATCCATGCATCCATCCATGCATCCATGCATCCATCCATGCATCCATCCATGCATTCATCCATGCATCCATCCATGCATCCATCCATCCATCCATCCATCCATCCATGCAACCATGCATCCATGCATCCATGCATCCATGCATCCATCTTTACCTATCTATCTATCTATCATCTACCATCTCTATCCATGCATCCATGCATCCATGCATCCAACCATGCATGCAACCATGCATGCATCCATGCATGCAACCATGCAACCATCCGTGCATCCGTGCATCCATGCATCCGTGCATCCGTGCATCCATGCATCCGTGCATCCATGCATCCATGCATCCATGCATCCTTGCATCCATGCATCCATGCATCCATGCATCCATCCATCCATCCATCCATCCATGCATCCATCCATCCATCCATCCATCCATGCATCCATCCATCCATCCATCCATCCACCCACCCACCCACCTACCTACCTACCTACCTACCTACCTACCTACCTACCTACCTACCTATCTACCTACCTATCTACCATCTCCATCCATGCATCCATGCATCCATCCATGCTTCCATTCATCCATGCATCCATGCATCCATCCATCCATCCATCGATGCATCCATCCATCTATCTTTATCTATCTATCTATCTATCTATCTATCTATCTATCTATCTATCTATCTATCATCTACCATCCCTATCCATGCATCCATGCATCCATGCATGCAACCATGCATGCAACCATGCATGCAACCATGCATCCATGCATCCATGCAACCATCCATGCATCCTTGCATCCATGCATCCATCCATGCATCCATACATCCATACATCCATGCATCCTTGCATCCGTGCATCCGTGCATCCATGCATCCGTGTATCCATGCATCCATGCATCCATCCATCCATCCATGCATCCATCCATGCTTCCATGCATCCATGCATCCATCCATGCATCCATCCATCCATCCATCCATTCATCCATGCATCCGTCTGTCTGTCTGTCTATCTATCTATTTATCTATCTGTCTATCTATCATCTACCATCTCTATCCATGCATCCATCCATCCATCCATCCATCCATGCATCCATCCATGCCTCCATCCATCCATGCATCCATCCATCCATCTTTACCTATCTATCTATCTATCTATCTATCTATCTATCTATCTATCTATCATCTACCATCTCTATCCATGCATCCATGCATCCATGCATGCATCCATGCATGCATCCATGCATGCATCCATGCATGCAACCATGCATGCAT
>NW_027256906.1:482500-492500 GCF_029215685.1 Pituophis catenifer annectens | reverse complement strand
ATCCATCTATCTATCTACCAACCTACCTACCTACCTACCTATCTACCTACCTATCTACCATCTCCATCCATGCATCCATGCATCCATCCATGCTTCCATTCATCCATGCATCCATGCATCCATCCATCCATCCACCCATGCATCCATCCACCCATGCATCCATCCATGCATCCATCCATCCATCCATCCATGCATCCATGCATCTATCTATCTACCTACCTACCTACCTACCTACCTACCTACCTACCATCTCCATCCATGCATCCATGCATCCATCCATGCTTCCATTCATCCATGCATCCATGCATCCATCCATCCATCCATCCATGCATCCATCCATCCATCTTTACCTATCTATCTATCTATCTATCTATCTACCATCTCCATCCATGCATCCATGCATCCATCCATGCTTCCATGCATCCATGCATCCATGCATCCATCCATCCATCTTTACCTATCTATCTATCTATCTATCATCTATCTATCTATCTATCTATCTATCTATCTATCTATCTATCTATCTATCTATCTATCATCTACCATCTCTATCCATGCAACCATGCAACCATTTGTGCATCCATGCATCCATGCATCCGTGCATCCATGCATCCATGCATCCATGCATCCGTGCATCCGTGCATCCATGCATCCATGCATCCATCCATGCATCCATCCATGCATCCATGCATCCATGCATCCATGCATCCATGCATCCATCCATGCATCCATCCATCCATGCATCCATCCATCCATCCATCCATCCATCCATCCACCTACCTACCTACCTACCTACCTACCTACCTACCTATCTACCATCTCCATCCATGCATCCATGCATCCATCCATGCTTCCATTCATCCATGCATCCATGCATCCATCCATCCATCCATCCATGCATCCATCCATCCATCTTTACCTATCTATCTATCTATCTATCTATCTATCTATCTATCTATCTATCATCTACCATCTCTATCCATGCATCCATGCATGCATCCATGCATGCATCCATGCATGCATCCATGCATGCAACCATGCAACCATCCGTGCATCCATGCATCCGTGCATCCATGCATCCGTGCATCCATGCATCCGTGCATCCATGCATCCATCCATCCATCCATCCATCCATGCATCCATCCATCCATCTTTACCTATCTATCTATCTATCTATCTATCTATCTATCATCTACCATCTCTATCCATGCATCCATGCATCCATGCATGCAACCATGCATGCATCCGTGCATGCAACCATGCAACCATCCGTGCATCCATGCATCCATGCATCCGTGCATCCGTGTATCCATGCATCCATGCATCCATGCATGCTTCCATGCATCCATGCATCCATGCATCCATCCATCCATCTTTACCTATCTATCTATCTATCTATCATCTATCTATCTATCTATCTATCTATCTATCTATCTATCTATCTATCATCTACCATCTCTATCCATGCATCCGTGCATCCATGCATGCAACCATGCATGCATCCATGCATGCAACCATGCATGCAACCATGCAACCATCCGTGCATCCATGCATCCGTGCATCCATGCATCCATCCATGCATCCATCCGTGCATCCATGCATCCATGCAACCATCCATGCATCCATGCATCCATCCATCCATGCATCCATTATCCATCCATGCATCCATCCATGCATCCATCCATCCATCCATCTATCTATCATCTATCTATCTATCTATCTATCTATCTATCTATCTATCTATCATCTGCCATCTCTATCCATGCATCCATGCATCCATGCATGCATCCATGCATCCATACAACCATCCATGCATGCAACCATGCAACCATGCATCCATGCATCCATGCATCCATCTTTACCTATCTATCTATCTATCATATATCTATCTATCTATCTATCTATCTATCTATCTATCTATCTATCTATCTATCTATCTATCATCTACCATCTCTATCCATGCATCCGTGCATCCATCCATGCATCCATGCATCCATCCATGCCTCCATCCATCCATGCATCCATCCATCCATGCATCCATCCATGCCTCCATCCATCCATCTTTACCTATCTATCTATCTATCTATCTATCTATCATCTACCATCTCTATCCATGCATCCATGCATCCATGCATGCATCCATGCATGCATCCATGCATGCAACCATGCAACCATCCGTGCATCCATGCATCCGTGCATCCGTGCATCCATGCATCCATGCATCCGTGCATCCGTGCATCCATGCATCCATGCATCCATGCATCCATCCATGCATCCATGCAACCATCCATGCAACCATCCATGCATCCTTGCATCCATGCATCCATGCATCCATGCATCCATCCATGCATCCATCCATGCATCCATCCATCCATCCATCCATCCATCCATCCATCCACCCACCTACCTACCTACCTACCTACCTACCTACCTACGTACCTACCTACCTACCAACCTACCTATCTACCATCTCCATCCATGCATCCATGCATCCATCCATGCTTCCATGCATCCATGCATCCATGCATCCATCCATGCATCCATCCATGCATCCATCCATCCATCCATCCATGCATCCATGCCTCCATCCATCCATGCATCCATCCATCCATCTTTACCTATCTATCTATCTATCTATCTATCTATCTATCATCTACCATCTCTATCCATGCATCCATGCATCCATGCATGCAACCATGCATGCATCCATGCATGCAACCATGCAACCATCCGTGCATCCATGCATCCATGCATCCATGCAACCATGCAACCATGCAACCATCCATGCATCCTTGCATCCTTTGCATCCATGCATCCATGCATCCATGCATCCATACAACCATCCGTGCATCCATGCATCCATGCATCCATGCATCCATGCATCCATCCATGCAACCATGCAACCATGCAACCATGCAACCATCCATGCATCCTTGCATCCATGCATCCATCCATGCATCCATCCATGCATCCATCCATCCATCCATGCATCCATTATCCATCCATGCATCCATCCATGCATCCATCCATCCATCCATCTATCTATCATCTATCTATCTATCTATCTATCTATCTATCTATCTATCTATCTATCTATCATCTACCATCTCTATCCATGCATCCATGCATCCATACAACCATCCGTGCATCCATCCATCCATGCATCCATCCATGCATCCATGCATCCATGCATCCATGCAACCATCCATGCATCCTTGCATCCTTGCATCCTTGCAACCATGCATCCATGCATCCATACAACCATCCATGCATCCATACAACCATCCATGCATCCATGCATCCATGCATCCATGCAACCATCCATGCATCCATGCAACCATCCATGCATCCATGCAACCATCCATGCATCCATGCATCCATGCATCCATCCATCCATGCATCCATGCATCCATGCATCCATCCATGCATCCATCCATGCATCCATCCATCCATGCATCCATCCATGCCTCCATCCATCCATCTTTACCTATCTATCTATCTATCTATCTATCTATCATCTACCATCTCTATCCATGCATCCATGCATCCATGCATGGATGCATGGATGCATGGATAGAGATGGTAGATGATAGATAGATAGATAGATAGATAGATAGGTAAAGATGGATGGATGGAGGCATGGATGGATGCATGGATGGATGGATGCATGGATGGATGCATGGATGGATGCATGGATGCATGGATGCATGGATGGATGGATGCATGGATGCATGGATGCATGGATGGTTGCATGGATGCATGGATGGTTGCATGGATGCATGGATGGTTGCATGGATGCATGGATGCATGGATGCATGGATGGTTGTATGGATGCATGGATGGTTGTATGGATGCATGGATGCATGGTTGCAAGGATGCAAGGATGCAAGGATGCATGGATGGTTGCATGGATGCATGGATGCATGGATGCATGGATGCATGGATGCAAAGGATGCAAGGATGCATGGATGGTTGCATGGTTGCATGGTTGCATGGTTGCATGGATGCATGGATGGATAATGGATGCATGGATGGATGGATGGATGGATGGATGGATGGATGGATGGATGCATGGATGGATGCATGGATGGATGCATGGATGCAAGGATGCATGGATGGTTGCATGGTTGCATGGTTGCATGGTTGCATGGTTGCATGGTTGCATGCATGGATGCATGGATGCACGGATGGTTGTATGGATGCATGGATGCATGGATGCATGGATGCATGGATGCAAAGGATGCAAGGATGCATGGATGGTTGCATGGTTGCATGGTTGCATGGTTGCATGGATGCATGGATACACAGATGGTTGCATGGTTGCATGCATGGATGCATGCATGGATGCATGCATGGATGCATGCATGGATGCATGGATGCATGGATAGAGATGGTAGATGATAGATAGATAGATAGATAGATAGATAGATAGGTAAAGATGGATGGATGGATGCATGGATGGATGGAGGCATGGATGGATGCATGGATGGATGGATGGATGGATGGATGCATGGATGGATGCATGGATGGATGCATGGATGCATGGATGCATGGAAGCATGGATGGATGCATGGATGCATGGATGGAGATGGTAGATAGGTAGGTTGGTAGGTAGGTAGGAAGGTAGGTAGGTACGTACGTAGGTAGGTAGGTAGGTAGGTAGGTAGGTGGGTGGATGGATGGATGGATGGATGGATGGATGGATGGATGGATGCATGGATGGATGCATGGATGGATGCATGGATCCATGGATGCATGGATGCAAGGATGCATGGATGGTTGCATGGATGGTTGCATGGATGCATGGATGGATGCATGGATGGATGCATGGATGCATGGATGCACGGATGCACGGATGCATGGATGCATGGATGCACGGATGCACGGATGCATGGATGCATGGATGCACGGATGGTTGCATGGTTGCATGGATAGAGATGGTAGATGATAGATAGATAGATAGATAGATAGATAGATAGATAGATAGATAGATAGATAGATAGATGATAGATAGATGATAGATAGATAGATAGATAGATAGATAGGTAAAGATGGATGGATGGATGGATGGATGCATGGATGCATGGATGCATGGATGCATGGAAGCATGCATGGATGCATGGATGTATGGATACACGGATGCACGGATGCATGGATGCATGGATGCACAGATGGTTGCATGGTTGCATGCACGGATGCATGCATCCGTGCATCCGTGCATCCATGCATCCATGCATCCATCCATGCATCCATCCATGCATCCATGCAACCATCCATGCAACCATCCATGCATCCTTGCATCCATGCATCCATGCATCCATCCATGCATCCATCCATGCATCCATCCATCCATCCATCCATCCATCCATCCATCCATCCATCCATCCACCCACCTACCTACCTACCTACCTACCTACCTACCTACCTACCTACGTACCTACCTACCTTCCTACCTACCTACCAACCTACCTATCTACCATCTCCATCCATGCATCCATGCATCCATCCATGCTTCCATGCATCCATGCATCCATGCATCCATCCATGCATCCATCCATGTATCCATCCATCCATCCATCCATCCATGCATCCATCCATGCCTCCATCCATCCATGCATCCATCCATCCATCTTTACCTATCTATCTATCTATCTATCTATCTATCATCTACCATCTCTATCCATGCATCAATGCATCCATGCATGCATCCATGCATGCATCCATGCATGCATCCATGCATGCAACCATGCAACCATCCGTGCATCCATGCATCCATGCATCTATGCAACCATGCAACCATGCAACCATCCATGCATCCTTGCATCCTTTGCATCCATGCATCCATGCATCCATGCATCCATACAACCATCCGTGCATCCATGCATCCATGCATCCATGCATCCATCCATGCAACCATGCAACCATGCAACCATGCAACCATGCAACCATCCATGCATCCTTGCATCCATGCATCCATCCATGCATCCATCCATGCATCCATCCATCCATCCATGCATCCATTATCCATCCATGCATCCATCCATGCATCCATCCATCCATCCATCTATCTATCATCTATCTATCTATCTATCTATCTATCTATCTATCTATCTATCTATCATCTGCCATCTCTATCCATGCATCCATGCATCCATGCATGCATCCATGCATCCATACAACCATCCATGCATGCAACCATGCAACCATGCATCCATGCATCCATCCATCCATCTTTACCTATCTATCTATCTATCATCTATCTATCTATCTATCTATCTATCTATCTATCTATCTATCTATCTATCTATCTATCATCTGCCATCTCTATCCATGCATCCATGCCTCCATCCATGCCTCCATCCATCCATGCATCCATCCATGCCTCCATCCATCCATGCATCCATCCATGCCTCCATCCATCCATCTTTATCTATCTATCTATCTATCTATCTATCTATCTATCTATCTATCATCTACCATCTCTATCCATGCATCCATGCATCCATGCATGCAACCATGCATGCATCCGTGCATGCAACCATGCAACCATCCGTGCATCCATGCATCCATGCATCCGTGCATCCGTGCATCCATGCATCCATGCATGCTTCCATGCATCCATGCATCCATGCATCCATCCATCCATGCATCCATACAACCATCCGTGCATCCATCCATCCATGCATCCATGCATCCATCCATGCATCCATGCATCCATGCATCCATGCATCCATGCAACCATCCATGCATCCTTGCATCCTTGCATCCTTGCAACCATGCATCCATGCATCCATACAACCATCCATGCATCCATGCATCCATGCATCCATGCATCCATGCATCCATGCAACCATCCATGCATCCATGCAACCATCCATGCATCCATCCATGCATCCATCCATGCATCCATCCATGCATCCATCCATCCATGCATCCATCCATCCATCTTTACCTATCTATCTATCTATCATCTATCTATCTATCTATCTATCTATCTATCTATCTATCTATCTATCTATCTATCATCTACCATCTCTATCCATGCATCCGTGCATCCATCCATGCATCCATGCATCCATCCATGCCTCCATCCATCCATGCATCCATCCATGCCTCCATCCATCCATGCATCCATCCATGCCTCCATCCATCCATCTTTATCTATCTATCTATCTATCTATCTATCTATCTATCTATCATCTACCATCTACCATCTCTATCCATGCATCCATGCATCCATGCATGCAACCATGCATGCATCCGTGCATGCAACCATGCAACCATCCGTGCATCCATGCATCCATGCATCCGTGCATCCGTGCATCCATGCATCCATGCATGCTTCCATGCATCCATGCATCCATGCATCCATCCATCCATGCATCCATACAACCATCCGTGCATCCATCCATCCATGCATCCATGCATCCATCCATGCATCCATGCATCCATGCATCCATGCAACCATCCATGCATCCTTGCATCCTTGCATCCTTGCATCCTTGCAACCATGCATCCATGCATCCATCCATGCATCCATGCATCCATGCATCCATGCATCCATGCATCCATGCATCCATGCATCCATGCATCCATGCATCCATGCATCCATGCATCCATGCAACCATCCATGCATCCATGCAACCATCCATGCATCCATGCATCCATGCATCCATCCATGCATCCATCCATGCATCCATCCATGCATCCATCCATCCATGCATCCATCCATGCCTCCATCCATCCATCTCTACCTATCTATCTATCTATCTATCTATCTATCTATCATCTACCATGTCTATCCATGCATCCATGCATCCATGCATGCAACCATGCATGCATCCGTGCATGCAACCATGCAACCATCCGTGCATCCAAGCATCCATGCATCCGTGCATCCGTGTATCCATACATCCATGCATCCATGCATGCTTCCATGCATCCATGCATCCATGCATCCATGCATCCATGCATCCATCTTTACCTATCTATCTATCTATCTATCTATCTATCATCTATCTATCATCTATCTATCTATCTATCTATCTATCTATCTATCTATCTATCTATCTATCTATCTATCTATCATCTACCATCTCTATCCATGCAACCATGCAACCATCCGTGCATCCGTGCATCCGTGCATCCATGCATCCATGCATCCGTGCATCCGTGCATCCATGCATCCATGCATCCATCCATGCATCCATCCATGCATCCATGCAACCATCCATGCAACCATCCATGCATCCTTGCATCCATGCATCCATGCATCCATCCATGCATCCATCCATGCATCCATCCATCCATCCATCCATCCATCCATCCACCCACCTACCTACCTACCTACCTACCTACCTACCTACCTACCTACCTACGTACCTACCTACCTTCCTACCTACCTACCAACCTACCTATCTACCATCTCCATCCATGCATCCATGCATCCATCCATGCTTCCATGCATCCATGCATCCATGCATCCATCCATGCATCCATCCATGTATCCATCCATCCATCCATCCATCCATGCATCCATCCATGCCTCCATCCATCCATGCATCCATCCATCCATCTTTACCTATCTATCTATCTATCTATCTATCTATCATCTACCATCTCTATCCATGCATCAATGCATCCATGCATGCATCCATGCATGCATCCATGCATGCATCCATGCATGCAACCATGCAACCATCCGTGCATCCATGCATCCATGCATCCATGCAACCATGCAACCATGCAACCATCCATGCATCCTTGCATCCTTTGCATCCATGCATCCATGCATCCATGCATCCATACAACCATCCGTGCATCCATGCATCTATGCATCCATGCATCCATCCATGCAACCATGCAACCATGCAACCATGCAACCATGCAACCATCCATGCATCCTTGCATCCATGCATCCATCCATGCATCCATCCATGCATCCATCCATCCATCCATGCATCCATTATCCATCCATGCATCCATCCATGCATCCATCCATCCATCCATCTATCTATCATCTATCTATCTATCTATCTATCTATCTATCTATCTATCTATCATCTGCCATCTCTATCCATGCATCCATGCATCCATGCATGCATCCATGCATCCATACAACCATCCATGCATGCAACCATGCAACCATGCATCCATGCATCCATCCATCCATCTTTACCTATCTATCTATCTATCATCTATCTATCTATCTATCTATCTATCTATCTATCTATCTATCTATCTATCTATCATCTACCATCTCTATCCATGCATCCGTGCATCCATCCATGCATCCATGCCTCCATCCATGCCTCCATCCATCCATGCATCCATCCATGCCTCCATCCATCCATGCATCCATCCATGCCTCCATCCATCCATCTTTATCTATCTATCTATCTATCTATCTATCTATCTATCTATCTATCTATCTATCATCTACCATCTCTATCCATGCATCCATGCATCCATGCATGCAACCATGCATGCATCCGTGCATGCAACCATGCAACCATCCGTGCATCCATGCATCCATGCATCCGTGCATCCGTGCATCCATGCATCCATGCATGCTTCCATGCATCCATGCATCCATGCATCCATCCATCCATGCATCCATACAACCATCCGTGCATCCATCCATCCATGCATCCATGCATCCATCCATGCATCCATGCATCCATGCATCCATGCATCCATGCATCTATGCAACCATGCAACCATGCAACCATCCATGCATCCTTGCATCCTTTGCATCCATGCATCCATGCATCCATGCATCCATACAACCATCCGTGCATCCATGCATCCATGCATCCATGCATCCATCCATGCAACCATGCAACCATGCAACCATGCAACCATGCAACCATCCATGCATCCTTGCATCCATGCATCCATCCATGCATCCATCCATGCATCCATCCATCCATCCATGCATCCATTATCCATCCATGCATCCATCCATGCATCCATCCATCCATCCATCTATCTATCATCT
>NW_027256906.1:462500-465000 GCF_029215685.1 Pituophis catenifer annectens | reverse complement strand
CCTACCTACCTACCTACCTACCTACCATCTCCATCCATGCATCCATGCATCCATCCATGCTTCCATTCATCCATGCATCCATGCATCCATCCATCCATCCATCCATGCATCCATCCATCCATCTTTACCTATCTATCTATCTATCTATCTAGCTACCATCTCCATCCATGCATCCATGCATGCATCCGTGCATCCATGCATCCATCCATGCATCCATCCATGCAACCATCCATGCATCCATGCAACCATCCATGCATCCATGCATCCATGCATCCATGCATCCATCCATGCATCCATCCATGCATCCATCCATGCATCCATCCATCCATGCATCCATCCATGCCTCCATCCATCCATCTTTACCTATCTATCTATCTATCTATCTATCTATCTATCTATCATCTACCATCTCTATCCATGCATCCATGCATCCATGCATGCAACCATGCATGCATCCGTGCATGCAACCATGCAACCATCCGTGCATCCATGCATCCATCCATCCATCCATCCATCCATCCATCTACCTACCTACCTACCTACCTACCTACCTACCTATCTATCTATCTACCATCTCCATCCATGCATCCATGCATCCATCCATGCTTCCATTCATCCATGCATCCATGCATCCATCCATCCATCCATCCATGCATCCATCCATCCATCCATCTTTACCTATCTATCTATCTATCTATCTATCTATCTATCTATCATCTACCATCTCTATCCATGCATCCATGCATCCATCCATGCTTCCATTCATCCATGCATCCATGCATCCATCCATCCATCCATCGATGCATCCATCCATCCATCTTTACCTATCTATCTATCTATCTATCTATCTATCTATCTATCTATCTATCATCTGCCATCTCTATCCATGCATCCATGCATGCATCCTTCCATGCAACCATGCATCCATGCATGCAACCATGCATCCATGCATCCATCCATCCATCCATCCATGCATCCATCCATCCATCTTTATCTATCTATCTATCTATCTATCTATCTATCTATCTATCTATCTATCATCTACCATCTCTATCCATGCATCCATGCATCCATGCATGCATCCATGCATCCATCCATCCATCCATCCATCCATGCATCCATACATGCATCCATCCATGCATCCATCCATGCATCCATGCATCCATGCATCCATGCATCCATCTATCTATCTATCTATCTATCTATCTATCTATCTATCTATCTATCTATCTACCATCTCTATCCATCCAAGCATGCATCCATGCATGCATACATCCATCCATCCATGCATGCATCCGTGCATCCATGCATCCATCCATGCATCCATCCATGCATCCATCCATCCAACCATCCATGCATCCATCCATGGATCCATCCATGCATCCATCTATCTATCTATCTATCTATCTATCTATCTATCTATCTATCTATCTATCTATCATCTCTATCCATCCATCCATGAATCCATCCATCCATTCGTCCATGCATCCATCTGTCTGTCTCTCTCTCTCTGTCTATCTATCTATCTATCTATCTATCTATCTATCTATCTATCTATCTATCTATCTACCATCTCTATCCATCCATCCAAGCATCCATGCATCCATGCATCCATCCATGCATCCATCTATCTATCTATCTATCTATCTATCTATCTATCTATCTATCTATCTATCATCTCTCCTATCTATCTATCTATCTATCTATCTATCATCTCTCTATCGATCTATCTATCTATCTATCTATCTATCTATCTATCTATCTACCATCTCCATCCATCCATCCATCCATGCATCCATGCATCCATCCATCCATCCATGCATCCATCCATCCATCCATCCATCCATCCATCCATCCATCCATCCATCCATCCATCCATCTATCTATCTATCTATCTATCTATCTATCTATCTATCTATCTATGATCTCTATCCATCCATCCATGAATCCATCCATCCATTCGTCCATGCATCCATGCATCCATGCATCCATCCATGCATCCATGCATCCATCCATGCATCCATGCATCCATGCATCCATGCATCCATCCATGCATCCATCCATGCATCCATGCATCCATGCATCCATGCATCCATGCATCCATGCATCCATGCATCCATGCATCCATGCATCCATCTATCTATCTATCTATCTATCTATCTATCATCTCCATCCATGCATCCATGCATCCATGCATCCATGCATCCATCCATCCATCCATGCATCCATCCATGCATCCATCCATCCATGCATCCATGCATCCATCCATCTATCTATCTATCTATCTATCTATCTATCTATCTATCTATCTATCTATCTATCTATCTATCTACCATCTCCATCCATGCATCCATCCATCCATGCATCCATCCATCCATCCATGCATCCATCCATGCATCCATGCATCCATGCATCCATCCATACATCCATCCATGCATCCATTCATGCATCCATCCATCCATCCATCCATGCATCCATGCATCCATGCATCCATGCATCC
>NW_027256906.1:447500-455000 GCF_029215685.1 Pituophis catenifer annectens | reverse complement strand
TGCATCCATCCATGCAACCATGCAACCATCCATGCATGCATCCATGCAACCATCCATGCAACCATCCATCCATCCATCCATGCATCCATGCATCCATGCATCCATGCATCCATGCATCCATGCATCCATACAACCATCCATGCATCCTTGCATCCTTTGCATCCATGCATCCATCCATGCATCCATCCATGCATCCATCCATCCATCCATGCATCCATTATCCATCCATGCATCCATCCATGCATCCATCCATCCATCTATCTATCATCTATCTATCTATCTATCTATCTATCTATCTATCTATCTATCTATCTATCTATCATCTGCCATCTCTATCCATGCATCCATGCATCCATGCATGCATCCATGCATCCATACAACCATCCATGCATGCAACCATGCAACCATGCATCCATGCATCCATCCATCCATCTTTACCTATCTATCTATCATCTATCTATCTATCTATCTATCTATCTATCTATCTATCTATCTATCTATCTATCTATCTATCTATCATCTACCATCTCTATCCATGCATCCATGCATCCATGCATGCAACCATGCATGCATCCGTGCATGCAACCATGCAACCATCCGTGCATCCATGCATCCATGCATCCGTGCATCCGTGTATCCATGCATCCATGCATCCATGCATGCTTCCATGCATCCATGCATCCATGCATCCATCCATCCATCTTTACCTATCTATCTATCTATCTATCATCTATCTATCTATCTATCTATCTATCTATCTATCTATCTATCTATCTATCTATCTATCTATCTATCATCTACCATCTCTATCCATGCATCCGTGCATCCATGCAACCATCCATCCATCCATGCATCCATCCATGCCTCCATCCATCCATGCATCCATCCATGCCTCCATCCATCCATCTTTATCTATCTATCTATCTATCTATCTATCTATCTATCTATCTATCTATCTATCATCTACCATCTCTATCCATGCATCCATGCATCCATGCATGCAACCATGCATGCATCCGTGCATGCAACCATGCAACCATCCGTGCATCTGTGCATCCGTGCATCCGTGCATCCATGCATCCATGCATCCATGCATCCATGCATCCATACAACCATCCGTGCATCCATCCATCCATCCATCCATGCATCCATCCATGCATCCATGCATCCATGCATCCATGCAACCATCCATGCATCCTTGCATCCTTGCATCCTTGCAACCATGCATCCATACAACCATCCATGCATCCATACAACCATCCATGCATCCATGCATCCATGCATCCATGCATCCATCCATGCCTCCATCCATCCATGCATCCATCCATGCCTCCATCCATCCATGCATCCATCCATGCCTCCATCCATCCATCTTTATCTATCTATCTATCTATCTATCTATCTATCTATCTATCTATCTATCTATCTATCTATCATCTACCATCTCTATCCATGCATCCATGCATCCATGCATGCAACCATGCATGCATCCGTGCATGCAACCATGCAACCATCCGTGCATCCATGCATCCATGCATCCGTGCATCCGTGCATCCATGCATCCATGCATGCTTCCATGCATCCATGCATCCATGCATCCATCCATCCATGCATCCATACAACCATCCGTGCATCCATCCATCCATGCATCCATGCATCCATCCATGCATCCATGCATCCATGCATCCATGCAACCATCCATGCATCCTTGCATCCTTGCATCCTTGCAACCATGCATCCATGCATCCATACAACCATCCATGCATCCATGCATCCATGCATCCATGCATCCATGCATCCATGCATCCATGCAACCATCCATGCATCCATGCAACCATCCATGCATCCATGCATCCATGCATCCATCCATGCATCCATCCATGCATCCATCCATGCATCCATCCATCCATGCATCCATCCATGCCTCCATCCATCCATCTTTACCTATCTATCTATCTATCTATCTATCTATCATCTACCATCTCTATCCATGCATCCATGCATCCGTGCATGCAACCATGCAACCATCCGTGCATCCATGCATCCATGCATCCGTGCATCCATGCATCCATGCATCCATGCATCCATCCATCCATCCATCCATCCATGCATCCATGCAACCATCCGTGCATCCATGCATCCATGCATCCGTGCATCCATGCATCCATGCATCCATCCATGCATCCATGCATCCATGCAACCATCCATGCATCCATGCAACCATGCATCCATCCATGCATCCATCCATGCATCCATCCATCCATCCATCCATCCATCCATCCATCCATGCATCCATGCATCCATCTATGCATCCATCCATGCATCCATGCAACCATCCATCCATCCATCCATGCATCCATCCATCCATCTTTACCTATCTATCTATCTATCTATCTATCATCTATCTATCATCTACCATCTATCTATCTATCATCTACAATCTCTATCCATGCATCCATGCATCCATGCATGGAAGCATGCATGCAACCATGCATGCATCCATGCATGCAACCATGCAACCATCCGTGCATCCGTGCATCCATGCATCCGTGCATCCATGCATCCATGCATCCATCCATGCATCCATGCATCCATGCAACCATCCATGCATCCATGCAACCATGCATCCATCCATGCATCCATCCATGCATCCATCCATCCATCCATCCATCCATCCATCCATCCATGCATCCATGCATCCATCTATGCATCCATCCATGCATCCATGCAACCATCCATGCTTCCATTCATCCATGCATCCATGCATCCATCCATCCATCCATCCATGCATCCATCCATCCATCTTTACCTATCTATCTATCTATCTATCTATCATCTATCTATCATCTACCATCTCTATCCATGCATCCATGCATCCATGCATGCAACCATGCATGCATCCATGCATGCAACCATGCATGCAACCATGCAACCATCCGTGCATCCGTGCATCCATGCATCCGTGCATCCATGCATCCATGCATCCATGCATCCATGCATCCATCCATGCATCCATACATCCATACATCCATCCATCCATCTATCTATCATCTATCTATCTATCTATCTATCTATCTATCTATCTATCTATCTATCTATCTATCATCTGCCATCTCTATCCATGCATCCATGCATCCATGCATGCATCCATGCATCCATACAACCATCCATGCATGCAACCATGCAACCATGCATCCATGCATCCATCCATCCATCTTTACCTATCTATCTATCTATCTATCTATCTATCTATCTATCTATCTATCTATCATCTACCATCTCTATCCATGCATCCGTGCATCCATCCATGCATCCATGCATCCATGCATCCATGCATCCATGCATCCATGCATCCATCCATGCATACATCCATCCATCCATCCATCCACCTACCTACCTACCTACCTACCTACCTACCTACCTACCTACCTACCTACGTATCTACCATCTCCATCCATGCATCCATGCATCCTTCCATGCTTCCATGCATCCATGCATCCATGCATCCATGCATCCATGCATCCATCCATGCATACATACATCCATCCATGCATCCATCCATCCATCCATCCATCCACCTACCTACCTACCTACCTACCTACCTACCTACCTACCTACCTATCTACCATCTCCATCCATGCATCCATGCATCCATCCATGCATCCATCCATGCATCCATCCATCCATCCATGCATCCATTATCCATCCATGCATCCATCCATCCATCCATCTATCTATCATCTATCTATCTATCTATCTATCTATCTATCTATCTATCTATCTATCTATCTGCCATCTCTATCCATGCATCCATGCATCCATGCAACCATCCATCCATCCATGCATCCATCCATGCCTCCATCCATCCATGCATCCATCCATGCCTCCATCCATCCATCTTTATCTATCTATCTATCTATCTATCTATCTATCTATCTATCTATCATCTACCATCTCTATCCATGCATCCATGCATCCATGCATGCAACCATGCATGCATCCGTGCATGCAACCATGCAACCATCCGTGCATCTGTGCATCCATCCATGCCTCCATCCATCCATGCATCCATCCATCCATCTTTACCTATCTATCTATCTATCTATCTATCTATCTATCTATCTATCATCTACCATCTCTATCCATGCATCCATGCATCCATGCATGCATCCATGCATGCATCCATGCATGCATCCATGCATGCAACCATGCAACCATCCGTGCATCCATGCATCCATGCAACCATGCAACCATGCAACCATGCAACCATCCATGCATCCATGCATCCATGCATCCATCCATGCAACCATGCAACCATGCAACCATGCAACCATCCATGCATCCTTGCATCCATGCATCCATCCATGCATCCATCCATGCATCCATCCATCCATCCATGCATCCATTATCCATCCATGCATCCATCCATGCATCCATCCATCCATCCATCTATCTATCATCTATCTATCTATCTATCTATCTATCTATCTATCTATCTATCTATCTATCATCTGCCATCTCTATCCATGCATCCATGCATCCATCCATGCATCCATTATCCATCCATGCATCCATCCATGCATCCATCCATCCATCTATCTATCATCTATCTATCTATCTATCTATCTATCTATCTATCTATCTATCTATCTATCTATCATCTGCCATCTCTATCCATGCATCCATGCATCCATGCATGCATCCATGCATCCATACAACCATCCATGCATGCAACCATGCAACCATGCATCCATGCATCCATCCATCCATCTTTACCAATCTATCTATCTATCATCTATCTATCTATCTATCTATCTATCTATCTATCTATCTATCTATCTATCTATCATCTACCATCTCTATCCATGCATCCGTGCATCCATCCATGCATCCATGCATCCATCCATGCCTCCATCCATCCATGCATCCATCCATGCCTCCATCCATCCATGCATCCATCCATGCCTCCATCCATCCATCTTTATCTATCTATCTATCTATCTATCTATCTATCTATCTATCATCTACCATCTCTATCCATGCATCCATGCATCCATGCATGCAACCATGCATGCATCCGTGCATGCAACCATGCAACCATCCGTGCATCCATGCATCCATGCATCCGTGCATCCGTGCATCCATGCATCCATGCATGCTTCCATGCATCCATGCATCCATGCATCCATGCATCCATGCATCCATACAACCATCCGTGCATCCATCCATCCATGCATCCATGCATCCATCCATGCATCCATGCATCCATGCAACCATCCATGCATCCTTGCATCCTTGCATCCTTGCAACCATGCATCCATGCATCCATACAACCATCCATGCATCCATGCATCCATGCATCCATGCATCCATGCATCCATGCATCCATGCAACCATCCATGCATCCATGCAACCATCCATGCATCCATGCATCCATGCATCCATCCATGCATCCATCCATGCATCCATCCATGCATCCATCCATCCATGCATCCATCCATGCCTCCATCCATCCATCTTTACCTATCTATCTATCTATCTATCTATCTATCTATCTATCATCTACCATCTCTATCCATGCATCCATGCATCCATGCATGCAACCATGCATGCATCCGTGCATGCAACCATGCAACCATCCGTGCATCCATGCATCCATGCATCCGTGCATCCATGCATCCATGCATGCTTCCATGCATCCATGCATCCATGCATCCATGCATCCATCCATCCATCTTTACCTATCTATCTATCTATCATCTATCTATCATCTATCTATCTATCTATCTATCTATCTATCTATCTATCTATCTATCTATCTATCATCTACCATCTCTATCCATGCAACCATGCAACCATCCGTGCATCCGTGCATCCATGCATCCATGCATCCATCCATGCATCCATCCATGCATCCATGCAACCATCCATGCAACCATCCATGCATCCTTGCATCCATGCATCCATGCATCCATGCATCCATCCATGCATCCATCCATCCATGCATCCATCCATCCATCCATCCATCCATCCATCCATCCACCCACCTACCTACCTACCTACCTACCTACGTACCTACCTACCTACGTACCTACCAACCTACCTATCTACCATCTCCATCCATGCATCCATGCATCCATCCATGCTTCCATGCATCCATGCATCCATGCATCCATCCATGCATCCATCCATGCATCCATCCATCCATCCATCCATCCATGCATCCATCCATGCCTCCATCCATCCATGCATCCATCCATCCATCTTTACCTATCTATCTATCTATCTATCTATCTATCTATCTATCTATCTATCATCTACCATCTCTATCCATGCATCCATGCATCCATGCATGCATCCATGCATGCATCCATGCATGCATCCATGCATGCAACCATGCATGCATCCATGCATCCATGCATCCATGCATCCATGCATCCATGCAACCATGCAA
Organism: Pituophis catenifer annectens; assembly: GCF_029215685.1. NCBI lineage: Eukaryota > Metazoa > Chordata > Lepidosauria > Squamata > Colubridae > Pituophis > Pituophis catenifer. The sequence goes on along the minus strand of NW_027256906.1, from coordinate 448,546 downwards.
CCATGCAACCATCCATGCATCCTTTGCATCCATGCATCCATGCATGCATCCATGCATGCATCCATGCATGCATCCATGCATGCAACCATGCATGCATCCATGCATCCATGCATCCATGCAACCATGCAACCATGCAACCATCCATGCATCCTTTGCATCCATGCATCCATCCATGCATCCATCCATGCATCCATCCATCCATCCATCCATCCATGCATCCATCCATGCCTCCATCCATCCATCTTTACCTATCTATCTATCTATCTATCTATCTATCTATCTATCTATCTATCATCTACCATCTCTATCCGTGCATCCATGCATCCATGCATCCATACAACCATCCGTGCATCCATGCATCCATGCATCCATGCATCCATCCATGCAACCATGCAACCATGCAACCATGCAACCATCCATGCATCCTTGCATCCATGCATCCATCCATGCATCCATCCATGCATCCATCCATCCATCCATGCATCCATTATCCATCCATGCATCCATCCATGCATCCATCCATCCATCCATCTATCTATCATCTATCTATCTATCTATCTATCTATCTATCTATCTATCTATCTATCTATCATCTGCCATCTCTATCCATGCATCCATGCATCCATGCATGCATCCATGCATCCATACAACCATCCATGCATGCAACCATGCAACCATGCATCCATGCATCCATCCATCCATCTTTACCTATCTATCTATCTATCTATCTATCTATCTATCTATCTATCTATCATCTACCATCTCTATCCATGCATCCGTGCATCCATCCATGCATCCATGCATCCATGCATCCATGCATCCATGCATCCATGCATCCATCCATGCATACATACATCCATCCATCCATCCATCCACCTACCTACCTACCTACCTACCTACCTCCCTACCTACGTATCTACCATCTCCATCCATGCATCCATGCATCCTTCCATGCTTCCATGCATCCATGCATCCATGCATCCATGCATCCATGCATCCATCCATGCATACATACATCCATCCATGCATCCATCCATCCATCCATC
>NW_027256906.1:425000-442500 GCF_029215685.1 Pituophis catenifer annectens | reverse complement strand
ACCTACGTACCTACCTACCTTCCTACCTACCTACCAACCTACCTATCTACCATCTCCATCCATGCATCCATGCATCCATCCATGCTTCCATGCATCCATGCATCCATGCATCCATCCATGCATCCATCCATGTATCCATCCATCCATCCATCCATCCATGCATCCATCCATGCCTCCATCCATCCATGCATCCATCCATCCATCTTTACCTATCTATCTATCTATCTATCTATCTATCTATCATCTACCATCTCTATCCATGCATCCATGCATCCATGCATGCATCCATGCATGCATCCATGCATGCAACCATGCATGCAACCATGCAACCATCCGTGCATCCATGCATCCATGCATCCATGCAACCATGCAACCATGCAACCATCCATGCATCCTTGCATCCTTTGCATCCATGCATCCATGCATCCATGCATCCATCCATCCATCTTTACCTATCTATCTATCTATCTATCTATCTATCTATCATCTACCATCTCTATCCATGCATCCGTGCATCCATGCATCCATGCATCCATGCATCCATGCATCCATCCATGCATCCATCCATCCATGCATCCATGCATCCATCCATCCATGCATCCATGCATCCATGCAACCATGCAACCATCCATGCATCCTTGCATCCATGCATCCATCTATCTATCTACCAACCTACCTACCTACCTACCTATCTACCTACCTATCTACCATCTCCATCCATGCATCCATGCATCCATCCATGCTTCCATTCATCCATGCATCCATCCATCCATCCATCCATCCATCTATCTATCTACCTACCTACCTACCTACCTACCTACCTATCTACCTACTTATCTACCATCTCCATCCATCCATCCATGCATCCATCCATGCCTCCATCCATCCATGCATCCATCCATCCATCTTTACCTATCTATCTATCTATCTATCTATCTATCTATCTATCTATCTATCATCTGCCATCTCTATCCATGCATCCATGCATGCATCCATGCATGCAACCATGCATCCATGCATCCATGCATCCATGCATCCATGCATCCATGCATCCATGCATCCATCCATCCATCCATCCATCCATACACCCACCCACCTACCTACCTACCTACCTACCTACCTACCTACCTACCATCTCCATCCATGCATCCATGCATCCATCCATGCTTCCATGCTTCCATGCATCCATGCATCCATCCATGCATCCATCCATGCATCCATCCATCCATCCATCCATCCATGCATCCATCCATGCCTCCATCCATGCATGCATCCATGCAACCATGCATCCATGCATACATACAACCATCCGTGCATCCATGCATCCATGCATCCATCCATGCAACCATGCATCCATGCATCCATGCATCCATGCATGCATCCATCCATCCATGCATCCATCCATCCATCCATCCATCCATCTACCTACCTACCTACCTACCTACCTACCTACCTACCTATCTATCTACCATCTCCATCCATGCATCCATGCATCCATCCATGCTTCCATTCATCCATGCATCCATGCATCCATCCATCCATCCATCCATGCATCCATCCATCCATCTTTACCTATCTATCTATCTATCTATCTATCTATCTATCTATCTATCTATCATCTACCATCTCTATCCATGCATCCATGCATGCAACCATGCATGCATCCATGCATGCAACCATGCATGCAACCATGCAACCATCCGTGCATCCGTGCATCCGTGCATCCGTGCATCCATGCATCCGTGCATCCATGCATCCGTGCATCCATGCATCCGTGCATCCATGCATCCATGCATCCATCCATCCATCCATCCATCCATCCACCCACCTACCTACCTACCTACCTACCTACCTACCTACCTACGTACCTACCTACCTTCCTACCTACCTACCAACCTACCTATCTACCATCTCCATCCATGCATCCATGCATCCATCCATGCTTCCATGCATCCATGCATCCATGCATCCATCCATGCATCCATCCATGCATCCATCCATCCATCCATCCATCCATGCATCCATCCATGCCTCCATCCATCCATGCATCCATCCATCCATCTTTACCTATCTATCTATCTATCTATCTATCTATCTATCTATCTATCTATCATCTACCATCTCTATCCATGCATCCATGCATCCATGCATGCATCCATGCATGCATCCATGCATGCATCCATGCATGCAACCATGCAACCATCCGTGCATCCATGCATCCATGCATCCATGCAACCATGCAACCATGCAACCATCCATGCATCCTTGCATCCTTTGCATCCATGGATCCATGCATCCATGCATCCATACAACCATCCGTGCATCCATGCATCCATGCATCCATGCATCCATGCATCCATCCATGCATCCATCCATGCATCCATGCCTCCATCCATGCATCCATCCATGCATCCATCCATGCATCCATCCATGCATCCATCCATCCATCCATCCATCCATGCAACCATGCAACCATGCATCCATGCATCCATGCATCCATGCATCCATGCATCCATGCATCCATGCATCCATGCATCCATGCATCCATGCATCCATGCAACCATCCATGCATCCTTGCATCCATCCATGCATCCATGCCTCCATCCATCCATGCATCCATCCATCCATCTTTACCTATCTATCTATCTATCATCTACCATCTCTATCCATGCATCCATGCATCCATGCATCCAACCATGCATGCAACCATGCATGCATCCATGCATGCAACCATGCAACCATCCGTGCATCCGTGCATCCATGCATCCGTGCATCCGTGCATCCATGCATCCGTGCATCCATGCATCCATGCATCCATGCATCCTTGCATCCATGCATCCATGCATCCATGCATCCATGCATCCATCCATCCATCCATCCATCCATGCATCCATCCATCCATCCATCCATCCACCCACCCACCCACCTACCTACCTACCTACCTATCTACCTACCTATCTACCATCTCCATCCATGCATCCATGCATCCATCCATGCTTCCATCCATGCATCCATCCATGCATCCATCCATCCATGCATCCATGCATCCATCCATCCATGCATCCATGCATCCATGCAACCATGCAACCATCCATGCATCCTTGCATCCATGCATCCATCTATCTATCTACCAACCTACCTACCTACCTACCTATCTACCTACCTATCTACCATCTCCATCCATGCATCCATGCATCCATCCATGCTTCCATTCATCCATGCATCCATGCATCCATCCATCCATCCACCCATGCATCCATCCACCCATGCATCCATCCATGCATCCATCCATCCATCCATCCATGCATCCATGCATCTATCTATCTACCTACCTACCTACCTACCTACCTACCTACCTACCATCTCCATCCATGCATCCATGCATCCATCCATGCTTCCATTCATCCATGCATCCATGCATCCATCCATCCATCCATCCATGCATCCATCCATCCATCTTTACCTATCTATCTATCTATCTATCTATCTACCATCTCCATCCATGCATCCATGCATCCATCCATGCTTCCATGCATCCATGCATCCATGCATCCATCCATCCATCTTTACCTATCTATCTATCTATCTATCATCTATCTATCTATCTATCTATCTATCTATCTATCTATCTATCTATCTATCTATCATCTACCATCTCTATCCATGCAACCATGCAACCATTTGTGCATCCATGCATCCATGCATCCGTGCATCCATGCATCCATGCATCCATGCATCCGTGCATCCGTGCATCCATGCATCCATGCATCCATCCATGCATCCATCCATGCATCCATGCAACCATCCATGCATCCATGCATCCATGCATCCATGCATCCATCCATGCATCCATCCATCCATGCATCCATCCATCCATCCATCCATCCATCCATCCATCCACCTACCTACCTACCTACCTACCTACCTACCTACCTACCTATCTACCATCTCCATCCATGCATCCATGCATCCATCCATGCTTCCATTCATCCATGCATCCATGCATCCATCCATCCATCCATCCATGCATCCATCCATCCATCTTTACCTATCTATCTATCTATCTATCTATCTATCTATCTATCTATCATCTACCATCTCTATCCATGCATCCATGCATGCATCCATGCATGCATCCATGCATGCATCCATGCATGCAACCATGCAACCATCCGTGCATCCATGCATCCGTGCATCCATGCATCCGTGCATCCATGCATCCGTGCATCCATGCATCCATCCATCCATCCATCCATCCATGCATCCATCCATCCATCTTTACCTATCTATCTATCTATCTATCTATCTATCTATCATCTACCATCTCTATCCATGCATCCATGCATCCATGCATGCAACCATGCATGCATCCGTGCATGCAACCATGCAACCATCCGTGCATCCATGCATCCATGCATCCGTGCATCCGTGTATCCATGCATCCATGCATCCATGCATGCTTCCATGCATCCATGCATCCATGCATCCATCCATCCATCTTTACCTATCTATCTATCTATCTATCATCTATCTATCTATCTATCTATCTATCTATCTATCTATCTATCTATCATCTACCATCTCTATCCATGCATCCGTGCATCCATGCATGCAACCATGCATGCATCCATGCATGCAACCATGCATGCAACCATGCAACCATCCGTGCATCCATGCATCCGTGCATCCATGCATCCATCCATGCATCCATCCGTGCATCCATGCATCCATGCAACCATCCATGCATCCATGCATCCATCCATCCATGCATCCATTATCCATCCATGCATCCATCCATGCATCCATCCATCCATCCATCTATCTATCATCTATCTATCTATCTATCTATCTATCTATCTATCTATCTATCATCTACCATCTCTATCCATGCATCCGTGCATCCATCCATGCATCCATGCATCCATCCATGCCTCCATCCATCCATGCATCCATCCATCCATGCATCCATCCATGCCTCCATCCATCCATCTTTACCTATCTATCTATCTATCTATCTATCTATCATCTACCATCTCTATCCATGCATCCATGCATCCATGCATGCATCCATGCATGCATCCATGCATGCAACCATGCAACCATCCGTGCATCCATGCATCCGTGCATCCGTGCATCCATGCATCCATGCATCCGTGCATCCGTGCATCCATGCATCCATGCATCCATGCATCCATCCATGCATCCATGCAACCATCCATGCAACCATCCATGCATCCTTGCATCCATGCATCCATGCATCCATGCATCCATCCATGCATCCATCCATGCATCCATCCATCCATCCATCCATCCATCCATCCATCCACCCACCTACCTACCTACCTACCTACCTACCTACCTACGTACCTACCTACCTACCAACCTACCTATCTACCATCTCCATCCATGCATCCATGCATCCATCCATGCTTCCATGCATCCATGCATCCATGCATCCATCCATGCATCCATCCATGCATCCATCCATCCATCCATCCATGCATCCATGCCTCCATCCATCCATGCATCCATCCATCCATCTTTACCTATCTATCTATCTATCTATCTATCTATCTATCTATCATCTACCATCTCTATCCATGCATCCATGCATCCATGCATGCAACCATGCATGCATCCATGCATGCAACCATGCAACCATCCGTGCATCCATGCATCCATGCATCCATGCAACCATGCAACCATGCAACCATCCATGCATCCTTGCATCCTTTGCATCCATGCATCCATGCATCCATGCATCCATACAACCATCCGTGCATCCATGCATCCATGCATCCATGCATCCATGCATCCATCCATGCAACCATGCAACCATGCAACCATGCAACCATCCATGCATCCTTGCATCCATGCATCCATCCATGCATCCATCCATGCATCCATCCATCCATCCATGCATCCATTATCCATCCATGCATCCATCCATGCATCCATCCATCCATCCATCTATCTATCATCTATCTATCTATCTATCTATCTATCTATCTATCTATCTATCTATCATCTACCATCTCTATCCATGCATCCATGCATCCATACAACCATCCGTGCATCCATCCATCCATGCATCCATCCATGCATCCATGCATCCATGCATCCATGCAACCATCCATGCATCCTTGCATCCTTGCATCCTTGCAACCATGCATCCATGCATCCATACAACCATCCATGCATCCATACAACCATCCATGCATCCATGCATCCATGCATCCATGCAACCATCCATGCATCCATGCAACCATCCATGCATCCATGCAACCATCCATGCATCCATGCATCCATGCATCCATCCATCCATGCATCCATGCATCCATGCATCCATCCATGCATCCATCCATGCATCCATCCATCCATGCATCCATCCATGCCTCCATCCATCCATCTTTACCTATCTATCTATCTATCTATCTATCTATCATCTACCATCTCTATCCATGCATCCATGCATCCATGCATGCAACCATGCATGCATCCGTGCATGCAACCATGCAACCATCTGTGCATCCATGCATCCATGCATCCGTGCATCCGTGTATCCATACATCCATGCATCCATGCATGCTTCCATGCATCCATGCATCCATGCATCCATGCATCCATCCATCCATCCATCCATCTTTACCTATCTATCTATCTATCTATCTATCTATCATCTATCTATCATCTATCTATCTATCTATCTATCTATCTATCTATCTATCTATCTATCTATCTATCATCTACCATCTCTATCCATGCAACCATGCAACCATCCGTGCATCCATGCATCCATGCATCCGTGCATCCGTGCATCCATGCATCCATGCATCCGTGCATCCGTGCATCCATGCATCCATGCATCCATCCATGCATCCATCCATGCATCCATGCAACCATCCATGCAACCATCCATGCATCCTTGCATCCATGCATCCATGGATCCATGCATCCATCCATGCATCCATCCATGCATCCATCCATCCATCCATCCATCCATCCATCCATCCACCCACCTACCTACCTACCTACCTACCTACCTACGTACGTACCTACCTACCTTCCTACCTACCTACCAACCTACCTATCTACCATCTCCATCCATGCATCCATGCATCCATCCATGCTTCCATGCATCCATGCATCCATGCATCCATCCATGCATCCATCCATGCATCCATCCATCCATCCATCCATCCATGCATCCATCCATGCCTCCATCCATCCATGCATCCATCCATCCATCCATCTTTACCTATCTATCTATCTATCTATCTATCTATCATCTACCATCTCTATCCATGCATCCATGCATCCATGCATGCATCCATGCATGCATCCATGCATGCATCCATGCATGCAACCATGCAACCATCCGTGCATCCATGCATCCATGCAACCATGCAACCATGCAACCATGCAACCATCCATGCATCCTTGCATCCTTTGCATCCATGCATCCATGCATCCATGCATCCATGCATCCATACAACCATCCGTGCATCCATGCATCCATGCATGCAACCATGCAACCATGCAACCATGCAACCATGCAACCATGCAACCATCCATGCATCCTTGCATCCATGCATCCATCCATGCATCCATCCATGCATCCATCCATCCATCCATCCATCCATCCATCCATCCATGCATCCATTATCCATCCATGCATCCATCCATCCATCCATCCATCCATCTATCTATCATCTATCTATCTATCTATCTATCTATCTATCTATCTATCTATCTATCATCTGCCATCTCTATCCATGCATCCATGCATCCATGCATGCATCCATGCATCCATACAACCATCCATGCATGCAACCATGCAACCATGCATCCATGCATCCATCCATCCATCTTTACCTATCTATCTATCTATCATCTATCTATCTATCTATCTATCTATCTATCTATCTATCTATCTATCTATCTATCATCTACCATCTCTATCCATGCATCCGTGCATCCATCCATGCATCCATGCATCCATCCATGCCTCCATCCATCCATGCATCCATCCATGCCTCCATCCATCCATCTTTATCTATCTATCTATCTATCTATCTATCTATCTATCTATCTATCTATCTATCTATCATCTACCATCTACCATCTCTATCCATGCATCCATGCATCCATGCATGCAACCATGCATGCATCCGTGCATGCAACCATGCAACCATCCGTGCATCCATGCATCCATGCATCCGTGCATCCGTGCATCCATGCATCCATGCATGCTTCCATGCATCCATGCATCCATGCATCCATCCATCCATGCATCCATACAACCATCCGTGCATCCATCCATCCATGCATCCATGCATCCATCCATGCATCCATGCATCCATGCATCCATGCAACCATCCATGCATCCTTGCATCCATGCATCCATGCATCCATGCATCCATGCATCCATGCATCCATGCAACCATCCATGCATCCATGCAACCATCCATGCATCCATGCATCCATGCATCCATCCATGCATCCATCCATGCATCCATCCCTGCATCCATCCATCCATGCATCCATCCATGCCTCCATCCATCCATCTCTACCTATCTATCTATCTATCTATCTATCTATCATCTACCATCTCTATCCATGCATCCATGCATCCATGCATGCAACCATGCATGCATCCGTGCATGCAACCATGCAACCATCCGTGCATCCAAGCATCCATGCATCCGTGCATCCGTGTATCCATACATCCATGCATCCATGCATGCTTCCATGCATCCATGCATCCATGCATCCATGCATCCATGCATCCATCTTTACCTATCTATCTATCTATCTATCTATCTATCATCTATCTATCATCTATCTATCTATCTATCTATCTATCTATCTATCTATCTATCTATCTATCATCTACCATCTCTATCCATGCAACCATGCAACCATCCGTGCATCCGTGCATCCGTGCATCCATGCATCCATGCATCCGTGCATCCGTGCATCCATGCATCCATGCATCCATCCATGCATCCATCCATGCATCCATGCAACCATCCATGCAACCATCCATGCATCCTTGCATCCATGCATCCATGCATCCATCCATGCATCCATCCATGCATCCATCCATCCATCCATCCATCCATCCATCCATCCATCCACCCACCTACCTACCTACCTACCTACCTACCTACCTACCTACCTACCTACGTACCTACCTACCTTCCTACCTACCTACCAACCTACCTATCTACCATCTCCATCCATGCATCCATGCATCCATCCATGCTTCCATGCATCCATGCATCCATGCATCCATCCATGCATCCATCCATGTATCCATCCATCCATCCATCCATACATGCATCCATCCATGCCTCCATCCATCCATGCATCCATCCATCCATCTTTACCTATCTATCTATCTATCTATCTATCATCTACCATCTCTATCCATGCATCAATGCATCCATGCATGCATCCATGCATGCATCCATGCATGCATCCATGCATGCAACCATGCAACCATCCGTGCATCCATGCATCCATGCATCCATGCAACCATGCAACCATGCAACCATCCATGCATCCTTGCATCCTTTGCATCCATGCATCCATGCATCCATGCATCCATACAACCATCCGTGCATCCATGCATCCATGCATCCATGCATCCATCCATGCAACCATGCAACCATGCAACCATGCAACCATGCAACCATGCAACCATCCATGCATCCTTGCATCCATGCATCCATCCATGCATCCATCCATGCATCCATCCATCCATCCATGCATCCATTATCCATCCATGCATCCATCCATGCATCCATCCATCCATCCATCTATCTATCATCTATCTATCTATCTATCTATCTATCTATCTATCTATCTATCTATCTATCATCTGCCATCTCTATCCATGCATCCATGCATCCATGCATGCATCCATGCATCCATGCATCCATCCATGCATCCATCCATGCATCCATCCATCCATCCATCCATGCATCCATCCATGCCTCCATCCATCCATGCATCCATCCATCCATCTTTACCTATCTATCTATCTATCTATCTATCATCTACCATCTCTATCCATGCATCCATGCATCCATGCATGCATCCATGCATGCATCCATGCATGCATCCATGCATGCAACCATGCAACCATCCGTGCATCCATGCATCCATGCATCCATGCAACCATGCAACCATGCAACCATCCATGCATCCTTGCATCCTTTGCATCCATGCATCCATGCATCCATGCATCCATACAACCATCCGTGCATCCATGCATCCATGCATCCATGCATCCATCCATGCAACCATGCAACCATGCAACCATGCAACCATCCATGCATCCTTGCATCCATGCATCCATCCATGCATCCATCCATGCATCCATCCATCCATCCATGCATCCATTATCCATCCATGCATCCATCCATGCATCCATCCATCCATCCATCTATCTATCATCTATCTATCTATCTATCTATCTATCTATCTATCTATCTATCTATCATCTGCCATCTCTATCCATGCATCCATGCATCCATGCATGCATCCATGCATCCATACAACCATCCATGCATGCAACCATGCAACCATGCATCCATGCATCCATCCATCCATCTTTACCTATCTATCTATCTATCTATCTATCATCTACCATCTCTATCCATGCATCCGTGCATCCATCCATGCATCCATGCATCCATCCATGCCTCCATCCATCCATGCATCCATCCATGCCTCCATCCATCCATGCATCCATCCATGCCTCCATCCATCCATCTTTATCTATCTATCTATCTATCTATCTATCTATCTATCTATCATCTACCATCTCTATCCATGCATCCATGCATCCATGCATGCAACCATGCATGCATCCGTGCATGCAACCATGCAACCATCCGTGCATCCATGCATCCATGCATCCGTGCATCCGTGCATCCATGCATCCATGCATGCTTCCATGCAACCATGCAACCATGCAACCATCCATGCATCCTTGCATCCATGCATCCATCCATGCATCCATCCATGCATCCATCCATGCATCCATCCATCCATCCATGCATCCATTATCCATCCATGCATCCATCCATCCATCCATCCATCCATCTATCTATCATCTATCTATCTATCTATCTATCTATCTATCTATCTATCTATCATCTGCCATCTCTATCCATGCATCCATGCATCCATGCATGCATCCATGCATCCATACAACCATCCATGCATGCAACCATGCAACCATGCATCCATGCATCCATCCATCCATCTTTACCTATCTATCTATCTATCATCTATCTATCTATCTATCTATCTATCTATCTATCTATCTATCTATCTATCATCTACCATCTCTATCCATGCATCCGTGCATCCATCCATGCATCCATGCATCCATCCATGCCTCCATCCATCCATGCATCCATCCATGCCTCCATCCATCCATGCATCCATCCATGCCTCCATCCATCCATCTTTATCTATCTATCTATCTATCTATCTATCTATCTATCTATCTATCTATCATCTACCATCTACCATCTCTATCCATGCATCCATGCATCCATGCATGCAACCATGCATGCATCCGTGCATGCAACCATGCAACCATCCGTGCATCCATGCATCCATGCATCCGTGCATCCGTGCATCCATGCATCCATGCATGCTTCCATGCATCCATGCATCCATGCATCCATCCATCCATGCATCCATGCATCCATCCGTGCATCCATCCATCCATGCATCCATGCAACCATCCATGCATCCTTGCATCCTTGCATCCTTGCAACCATGCATCCATGCATCCATACAACCATCCATGCATCCATGCATCCATGCATCCATGCATCCATGCATCCATGCATCCATGCATCCATGCAACCATCCATGCATCCATGCAACCATCCATGCATCCATGCATCCATGCATCCATCCATGCATCCATCCATGCATCCATCCATGCATCCATCCATCCATGCATCCATCCATGCCTCCATCCATCCATCTCTACCTATCTATCTATCTATCTATCTATCTATCTATCATCTACCATCTCTATCCATGCATCCTTGCATCCTTGCATCCTTGCATCCATGCATCCATGCATCCATACAACCATCCGTGCATCCATGCATCCATGCATCCATGCATCCATCCATGCAACCATGCAACCATGCAACCATGCAACCATGCAACCATCCATGCATCCTTGCATCCATGCATCCATCCATGCATCCATCCAGACATCCATCCATCCATCCATGCATCCATTATCCATCCATGCATCCATCCATGCATCCATCCATCCATCCATCTATCTATCATCTATCTATCTATCTATCTATCTATCTATCTATCTATCTATCTATCATCTGCCATCTCTATCCATGCATCCATGCATCCATCCATGCATCCATCCATGCATCCATCCATCCATCCATCCATGCATCCATCCATGCCTCCATCCATCCATGCATCCATCCATCCATCTTTACCTATCTATCTATCTATCTATCTATCATCTACCATCTCTATCCATGCATCCATGCATCCATGCATGCATCCATGCATGCATCCATGCATGCATCCATGCATGCAACCATGCAACCATCCGTGCATCCATGCATCCATGCATCCATGCAACCATGCAACCATGCAACCATCCATGCATCCATGCATCCATACAACCATCCGTGCATCCATGCATCCATGCATCCATGCATCCATCCATGCAACCATGCAACCATGCAACCATGCAACCATCCATGCATCCTTGCATCCATGCATCCATCCATGCATCCATCCATGCATCCATCCATCCATCCATGCATCCATTATCCATCCATGCATCCAGACATGCATCCATCCATCCATCCATCTATCTATCATCTATCTATCTATCTATCTATCTATCTATCTATCTATCTATCTATCATCTGCCATCTCTATCCATGCATCCATGCATCCATGCATGCATCCATGCATCCATACAACCATCCATGCATGCAACCATGCAACCATGCATCCATGCATCCATCCATCCATCTTTACCTATCTATCTATCTATCATCTATCTATCTATCTATCTATCTATCTATCTATCTATCTATCTATCTATCATCTACCATCTCTATCCATGCATCCGTGCATCCATCCATGCATCCATGCATCCATCCATGCCTCCATCCATCCATGCATCCATCCATGCCTCCATCCATCCATGCATCCATCCATGCCTCCATCCATCCATCTTTATCTATCTATCTATCTATCTATCTATCTATCTATCATCTACCATCTCTATCCATGCATCCATGCATCCATGCATGCAACCATGCATGCATCCGTGCATGCAACCATGCAACCATCCGTGCATCCATGCATCCATGCATCCGTGCATCCGTGCATCCATGCATCCATGCATGCTTCCATGCAACCATGCAACCATGCAACCATCCATGCATCCTTGCATCCATGCATCCATCCATGCATCCATCCATGCATCCATCCATGCATCCATCCATCCATCCATGCATCCATTATCCATCCATGCATCCATCCATCCATCCATCCATCCATCTATCTATCATCTATCTATCTATCTATCTATCTATCTATCTATCTATCTATCTATCATCTGCCATCTCTATCCATGCATCCATGCATCCATGCATGCATCCATGCATCCATACAACCATCCATGCATGCAACCATGCAACCATGCATCCATGCATCCATCCATCCATCTTTACCTATCTATCTATCTATCATCTATCTATCTATCTATCTATCTATCTATCTATCTATCTATCTATCTATCTATCATCTACCATCTCTATCCATGCATCCGTGCATCCATCCATGCATCCATGCATCCATCCATGCCTCCATCCATCCATGCATCCATCCATGCCTCCATCCATCCATGCATCCATCCATGCCTCCATCCATCCATCTTTATCTATCTATCTATCTATCTATCTATCTATCTATCTATCATCTACCATCCACCATCTCTATCCATGCATCCATGCATCCATGCATGCAACCATGCATGCATCCGTGCATGCAACCATGCAACCATCCGTGCATCCATGCATCCATGCATCCGTGCATCCGTGCATCCATGCATCCATGCATGCTTCCATGCATCCATGCATCCATGCATCCATCCATCCATGCATCCATGCATCCATCCGTGCATCCATCCATCCATGCATCCATGCATCCATGCATCCTTGCATCCATGCAACCATGCATCCATGCATCCATACAACCATCCATGCATCCATGCATCCATGCATCCATGCATCCATGCATCCATGCATCCATGCATCCATGCATCCATGCAACCATCCATGCATCCATGCAACCATCCATGCATCCATGCATCCATGCATCCATGCATCCATCCATGCATACATACATCCATCCATCCATCCATCCACCTACCTACCTACCTACCTACCTACCTACCTACCTACGTATCTACCATCTCCATCCATGCATCCATGCATCCTTCCATGCTTCCATGCATCCATGCATCCATGCATCCATGCATCCATGCATCCATCCATGCATACATACATCCATCCATGCATCCATCCATCCATCCATCCACCTACCTACCTACCTACCTACCTACCTACCTACCTACCTACCTATCTACCATCTCCATCCATGCATCCATGCATCCATCCATGCTTCCATGCATCCATGCATCTTTACCTATCTATCTATCTATCTATCATCTGCCATCTCTATCCATGCATCCATGCATCCATGCATGCATCCATGCATCCATGCATCCATCCATCCATCCATGCATCCATCCATGCATCCATGCATCCATGCATCCATCCATACATCCATCCATGCATCATTTCATGCATCCATCCATCCATCCATCCATGCATCCATGCATCCATGCATCCATGCATCCATGCATCCATGCATCCATCTATCTATCTATCTATCTATCTATCATCTCCATCCATGCATCCATGCATCCATGCATCCATGCATCCATCCATCCATCCATGCATCCATCCATGCATCCATCCATCCATGCATCCATGCATCCATCCATCTATCTATCTATCTATCTATCTATCTATCTATCTATCTATCTATCTATCTATCTATCTATCTACCATCTCCATCCATGCATCCATCCATCCATGCATCCATCCATCCATCCATGCATCCATCCATGCATCCATGCATCCATGCATCCATCCATACATCCATCCATGCATCCATTCATGCATCCATCCATCCATCCATCCATGCATCCATGCATCCATGCATCCATGCATCCATGCATCCATCCATCCATGCATCCATCCATCCATGCATCCATCCATCCATGCATCCATGCATCCATCCATGCATCCATCCATGCATCCATGCAACCATCCATGCAACCATCCATGCATCCTTGCATCCATGCATCCATGCATCCATGCATCCATCCATGCATCCATCCATGCATCCATCCATCCATCCATCCATCCATCCATCCATCCATCCACCCACCTACCTACCTACCTACCTACCTACCTACCTACGTACCTACCTACCTTCCTACCTACCTACCAACCTACCTATCTACCATCTCCATCCATGCATCCATGCATCCATCCATGCTTCCATGCATCCATGCATCCATGCATCCATCCATGCATCCATCCATGCATCCATCCATCCATCCATCCATCCATGCATCCATCCATGCCTCCATCCATCCATGCATCCATCCATCCATCTTTACCTATCTATCTATCTATCTATCTATCTATCATCTACCATCTCTATCCATGCATCCATGCATCCATGCATGCATCCATGCATGCATCCATGCATGCATCCATGCATGCAACCATGCAACCATCCGTGCATCCATGCATCCATGCAACCATGCAACCATGCAACCATCCATACATCCTTGCATCCTTTGCATCCATGCATCCATGCATCCATGCATCCATACAACCATCCGTGCATCCATGCATCCATGCATCCATGCATCCATCCATGCAACCATGCAACCATGCAACCATGCAACCATCCATGCATCCATCCATGCATCCATCCATGCATCCATCCATGCATCCATCCATCCATCCATGCATCCATTATCCATCCATGCATCCATCCATGCATCCATCCATCCATCCATCTATCTATCATCTATCTATCTATCTATCTATCTATCTATCTATCTATCTATCTATCTATCTATCTATCATCTGCCATCTCTATCCATGCATCCATGCATCCATGCATGCATCCATGCATCCATACAACCATCCATGCATGCAACCATGCAACCATGCATCCATGCATCCATCCATCCATCTTTACCTATCTATCTATCTATCATCTATCTATCTATCTATCTATCTATCTATCTATCTATCTATCTATCTATCATCTACCATCTCTATCCATGCATCCGTGCATCCATCCATGCATCCATGCATCCATCCATGCCTCCATCCATCCATGCATCCATCCATGCCTCCATCCATCCATGCATCCATCCATGCCTCCATCCATCCATCTTTACCTATCTATCTATCTATCTATCTATCTATCATCTACCATCTCTATCCATGCATCCATGCATCCATGCATGCATCCATGCATGCATCCATGCATGCAACCATGCAACCATCCGTGCATCCGTGCATCCGTGCATCCGTGCATCCGTGCATCCGTGCATCCATGCATCCATGCATCCATGCATCCATCCATGCAACCATGCAACCATGCAACCATCCATGCAACCATGCATCCATGCATCCATGCATCCATCCATGCATCCATCCATCCATGCATGCATCCATCCATCCATCCATCCATCCATCCACCTACCTACCTACCTACCTACCTACCTACCTATCTATCTACCATCTCCATCCATGCATCCATGCATCCATCCATGCATCCATGCATCCATGCAACCATCCATGCATCCATGCATCCATCCATCCATGCATCCATCCATCCATCCATCCATCCATCCATCCATCCATCCATCCATCTATCTATCTACCTACCTACCTACCTACCTACCTATCTATCTATCATCTACCATCTCTATCCATGCATCCATGCAACCATCCGTGCATCCGTGCATCCGTGCATCCGTGCATCCATGCATCCGTGCATCCATGCATCCATGCATCCATCCATGCATCCAACCGTGCATCCATGCATCCATGCAACCATCCATGCATCCTTGCATCCATGCATCCATCCATCCATGCATCCATCCATCCATCCATCCATCCATGCATCCATGCATCCATCCATGCATCCATCCATGCATCCATGCATCCATGCATCCATGCATCCATGCATCCATGCATCCATACAACCATCCATGCATCCATGCATCCATGCATCCATGCATCCATGCATCCATGCATCCATGCATCCATGCATCCATGCATCCATGCATCCATGCATCCATGCATCCATG
>NW_027256906.1:402500-422500 GCF_029215685.1 Pituophis catenifer annectens | reverse complement strand
TCCATCCATGCATCCATCCATCCATGCATGCATCCATCCATCCATCCATCCATCCATCCATCCATCCATCCACCTACCTACCTACCTACCTACCTACCTACCTACCTACCTATCTATCTACCATCTCCATCCATGCATCCATGCATCCATCCATGCTTCCATGCATCCATGCATCTTTACCTATCTATCTATCTATCATCTATCTATCTATCTATCTATCTATCTATCTATCTATCTATCTATCTATCTATCTATCATCTACCATCTCTATCCATGCATCCATGCAACCATCCGTGCATCCGTGCATCCGTGCATCCATGCATCCGTGCATCCATGCATCCATGCATCCATCCATGCATCCAACCGTGCATCCATGCATCCATGCAACCATCCATGCATCCTTGCATCCATGCATCCATCCATCCATGCATCCATCCATCCATCCATCCATGCATCCATGCATCCATGCATCCATGCATCCATGCATCCATGCATCCATACAACCATCCATGCATCCATGCATCCATGCATCCATGCATCCATGCATCCATGCATCCATGCAACCATCCATGCATCCATGCATCCATGCATCCATGCATCCATGCATCCATGCATCCATGCATCCATTATCCATCCATGCATCCATCCATGCATCCATGCATCTATCTACCTACCTACCTACCTACCTACCTACCTACCATCTCCATCCATGCATCCATGCATCCATCCATGCTTCCATTCATCCATGCATCCCTGCATCCATCCCTGCATCCATCCATGCATCCATGCATCCATGCATCCATGCATCCATGCATCCATCTATCTATCTATCTATCTATCTATCTATCTATCTATCTATCTATCTATCTATCTATCTATCTATCTATCATCTACCATCTCTATCCATGCATCCATGCATCCATGCATCCATGCATCCATGCATGCATCCATGCATGCATCCATGCAACCATCCATGCAACCATCCATCCATGCATCCATGCATCCATGCATCCATGCATCCATGCATCCATGCATCCATGCATCCATACAACCATCCATGCATCCTTGCATCCTTTGCATCCATGCATCCATGCATCCATGCATCCATGCATCCATACAACCATCCGTGCATCCATGCATCCATGCATCCATGCATCCATGCATCCATGCATCCATGCATCCATCCATGCAACCATGCAACCATCCATGCATGCATCCATGCAACCATCCATGCAACCATCCATCCATCCATCCATGCATCCATGCATCCATGCATCCATGCATCCATGCATCCATGCATCCATACAACCATCCATGCATCCTTGCATCCTTTGCATCCATGCATCCATCCATGCATCCATCCATGCATCCATCCATCCATCCATGCATCCATTATCCATCCATGCATCCATCCATGCATCCATCCATCCATCCATCTATCTATCATCTATCTATCTATCTATCTATCTATCTATCTATCTATCTATCTATCTATCATCTGCCATCTCTATCCATGCATCCATGCATCCATGCATGCATCCATGCATCCATACAACCATCCATGCATGCAACCATGCAACCATGCATCCATGCATCCATCCATCCATCTTTACCTATCTATCTATCATCTATCTATCTATCTATCTATCTATCTATCTATCTATCTATCTATCTATCTATCTATCTATCATCTACCATCTCTATCCATGCATCCATGCATCCATGCATGCAACCATGCATGCATCCGTGCATGCAACCATGCAACCATCCGTGCATCCATGCATCCATGCATCCGTGCATCCGTGTATCCATGCATCCATGCATCCATGCATGCTTCCATGCATCCATGCATCCATGCATCCATCCATCCATCTTTACCTATCTATCTATCTATCTATCATCTATCTATCTATCTATCTATCTATCTATCTATCTATCTATCTATCTATCTATCATCTACCATCTCTATCCATGCATCCGTGCATCCATGCAACCATCCATCCATCCATGCATCCATCCATGCCTCCATCCATCCATGCATCCATCCATGCCTCCATCCATCCATCTTTATCTATCTATCTATCTATCTATCTATCTATCTATCTATCTATCTATCTATCATCTACCATCTCTATCCATGCATCCATGCATCCATGCATGCAACCATGCATGCATCCGTGCATGCAACCATGCAACCATCCGTGCATCTGTGCATCCGTGCATCCGTGCATCCATGCATCCATGCATCCGTGCATCCATCCATCCATCCATCCATGCATCCATCCATGCATCCATGCATCCATGCATCCATGCAACCATCCATGCATCCTTGCATCCTTGCATCCTTGCAACCATGCATCCATACAACCATCCATGCATCCATACAACCATCCATGCATCCATGCATCCATGCATCCATGCATCCATCCATGCCTCCATCCATCCATGCATCCATCCATGCCTCCATCCATCCATGCATCCATCCATGCCTCCATCCATCCATCTTTATCTATCTATCTATCTATCTATCTATCTATCTATCTATCATCTACCATCTCTATCCATGCATCCATGCATCCATGCATGCAACCATGCATGCATCCGTGCATGCAACCATGCAACCATCCGTGCATCCATGCATCCATGCATCCGTGCATCCGTGCATCCATGCATCCATGCATGCTTCCATGCATCCATGCATCCATGCATCCATCCATCCATGCATCCATACAACCATCCGTGCATCCATCCATCCATGCATCCATGCATCCATCCATGCATCCATGCATCCATGCATCCATGCAACCATCCATGCATCCTTGCATCCTTGCATCCTTGCAACCATGCATCCATGCATCCATACAACCATCCATGCATCCATGCATCCATGCATCCATGCATCCATGCATCCATGCATCCATGCAACCATCCATGCATCCATGCAACCATCCATGCATCCATGCATCCATGCATCCATCCATGCATCCATCCATGCATCCATCCATGCATCCATCCATCCATGCATCCATCCATGCCTCCATCCATCCATCTTTACCTATCTATCTATCTATCTATCTATCTATCTATCTATCATCTACCATCTCTATCCATGCATCCATGCATCCGTGCATGCAACCATGCAACCATCCGTGCATCCATGCATCCATGCATCCGTGCATCCGTGCATCCATGCATCCATGCATCCATCCATCCATGCATCCATCCATGCATCCATGCAACCATCCGTGCATCCATGCATCCATGCATCCGTGCATCCATGCATCCATGCATCCATCCATGCATCCATGCATCCATGCAACCATCCATGCATCCATGCAACCATGCATCCATCCATGCATCCATCCATGCATCCATCCATCCATCCATCCATCCATCCATGCATCCATGCATCCATCTATGCATCCATCCATGCATCCATGCAACCATCCATCCATCCATCCATGCATCCATCCATCCATCTTTACCTATCTATCTATCTATCTATCTATCATCTATCTATCATCTACCATCTATCTATCTATCATCTACAATCTCTATCCATGCATCCATGCATCCATGCATGGAAGCATGCATGCAACCATGCATGCATCCATGCATGCAACCATGCAACCATCCGTGCATCCGTGCATCCATGCATCCGTGCATCCATGCATCCATGCATCCATCCATGCATCCATGCATCCATGCAACCATCCATGCATCCATGCAACCATGCATCCATCCATGCATCCATCCATGCATCCATCCATCCATCCATCCATCCATCCATCCATGCATCCATGCATCCATCTATGCATCCATCCATGCATCCATGCAACCATCCATGCTTCCATTCATCCATGCATCCATGCATCCATCCATCCATCCATCCATGCATCCATCCATCCATCTTTACCTATCTATCTATCTATCTATCTATCATCTATCTATCATCTACCATCTCTATCCATGCATCCATGCATCCATGCATGCAACCATGCATGCATCCATGCATGCAACCATGCATGCAACCATGCAACCATCCGTGCATCCGTGCATCCATGCATCCGTGCATCCATGCATCCATGCATCCATGCATCCATGCATCCATCCATGCATCCATCCATCCATACATCCATCCATCCATCTATCTATCATCTATCTATCTATCTATCTATCTATCTATCTATCTATCTATCTATCTATCATCTGCCATCTCTATCCATGCATCCATGCATCCATGCATGCATCCATGCATCCATACAACCATCCATGCATGCAACCATGCAACCATGCATCCATGCATCCATCCATCCATCTTTACCTATCTATCTATCTATCTATCTATCTATCTATCTATCTATCTATCTATCATCTACCATCTCTATCCATGCATCCGTGCATCCATCCATGCATCCATGCATCCATGCATCCATGCATCCATGCATCCATGCATCCATCCATGCATACATCCATCCATCCATCCATCCATCCATCCACCTACCTACCTACCTACCTACCTACCTACCTACCTACCTATCTACCATCTCCATCCATGCATCCATGCATCCTTCCATGCTTCCATGCATCCATGCATCCATGCATCCATGCATCCATGCATCCATCCATGCATACATACATCCATCCATGCATCCATCCATCCATCCATCCATCCACCTACCTACCTACCTACCTACCTACCTACCTACCTACCTATCTACCATCTCCATCCATGCATCCATGCATCCATCCATGCATCCATCCATGCATCCATCCATCCATCCATGCATCATTATCCATCCATGCATCCATCCATCCATCCATCTATCTATCATCTATCTATCTATCTATCTATCTATCTATCTATCTATCTATCTATCTATCTATCTATCTGCCATCTCTATCCATGCATCCATGCATCCATGCAACCATCCATCCATCCATGCATCCATCCATGCCTCCATCCATCCATGCATCCATCCATGCCTCCATCCATCCATCTTTATCTATCTATCTATCTATCTATCTATCTATCTATCTATCTATCATCTACCATCTCTATCCATGCATCCATGCATCCATGCATGCAACCATGCATGCATCCGTGCATGCAACCATGCAACCATCCGTGCATCTGTGCATCCGTGCATCCGTGCATCCATGCATCCATGCATCCATGCATCCATGCATCCATGCATCCATGCATCCATGCATCCATCCATGCATCCATCCATGCATCCATCCATCCATCCATCCATCCATGCATCCATCCATGCCTCCATCCATCCATGCATCCATCCATCCATCTTTACCTATCTATCTATCTATCTATCTATCTATCTATCTATCATCTACCATCTCTATCCATGCATCCATGCATCCATGCATGCATCCATGCATGCATCCATGCATGCATCCATGCATGCAACCATGCAACCATCCGTGCATCCATGCATCCATGCATCCATGCAACCATGCAACCATGCAACCATGCAACCATCCATGCATCCATGCATCCATGCATCCATCCATGCAACCATGCAACCATGCAACCATGCAACCATCCATGCATCCTTGCATCCATGCATCCATCCATGCATCCATCCATGCATCCATCCATCCATCCATGCATCCATTATCCATCCATGCATCCATCCATGCATCCATCCATCCATCCATCTATCTATCATCTATCTATCTATCTATCTATCTATCTATCTATCTATCTATCTATCATCTGCCATCTCTATCCATGCATCCATGCATCCATCCATGCATCCATTATCCATCCATGCATCCATCCATGCATCCATCCATCCATCTATCTATCATCTATCTATCTATCTATCTATCTATCTATCTATCTATCTATCATCTGCCATCTCTATCCATGCATCCATGCATCCATGCATGCATCCATGCATCCATACAACCATCCATGCATGCAACCATGCAACCATGCATCCATGCATCCATCCATCCATCTTTACCAATCTATCTATCTATCTATCTATCTATCTATCTATCTATCTATCTATCTATCTATCTATCTATCTATCATCTACCATCTCTATCCATGCATCCGTGCATCCATCCATGCATCCATGCATCCATCCATGCCTCCATCCATCCATGCATCCATCCATGCCTCCATCCATCCATGCATCCATCCATGCCTCCATCCATCCATCTTTATCTATCTATCTATCTATCTATCTATCTATCTATCTATCTATCTATCATCTACCATCTCTATCCATGCATCCATGCATCCATGCATGCAACCATGCATGCATCCGTGCATGCAACCATGCAACCATCCGTGCATCCATGCATCCATGCATCCGTGCATCCGTGCATCCATGCATCCATGCATGCTTCCATGCATCCATGCATCCATGCATCCATGCATCCATGCATCCATACAACCATCCGTGCATCCATCCATCCATGCATCCATGCATCCATCCATGCATCCATGCATCCATGCAACCATCCATGCATCCTTGCATCCTTGCATCCTTGCAACCATGCATCCATGCATCCATACAACCATCCATGCATCCATGCATCCATGCATCCATGCATCCATGCATCCATGCATCCATGCAACCATCCATGCATCCATGCAACCATCCATGCATCCATGCATCCATGCATCCATCCATGCATCCATCCATGCATCCATCCATGCATCCATCCATCCATGCATCCATCCATGCCTCCATCCATCCATCTTTACCTATCTATCTATCTATCTATCTATCTATCTATCTATCATCTACCATCTCTATCCATGCATCCATGCATCCATGCATGCAACCATGCATGCATCCGTGCATGCAACCATGCAACCATCCGTGCATCCATGCATCCATGCATCCGTGCATCCATGCATCCATGCATGCTTCCATGCATCCATGCATCCATGCATCCATGCATCCATCCATCCATCTTTACCTATCTATCTATCTATCATCTATCTATCATCTATCTATCTATCTATCTATCTATCTATCTATCTATCTATCTATCTATCTATCTATCATCTACCATCTCTATCCATGCAACCATGCAACCATCCGTGCATCCGTGCATCCATGCATCCATGCATCCATCCATGCATCCATCCATGCATCCATGCAACCATCCATGCAACCATCCATGCATCCTTGCATCCATGCATCCATGCATCCATGCATCCATCCATGCATCCATCCATCCATGCATCCATCCATCCATCCATCCATCCATCCATCCACCCACCTACCTACCTACCTACCTACCTACGTACCTACCTACCTACGTACCTACCAACCTACCTATCTACCATCTCCATCCATGCATCCATGCATCCATCCATGCTTCCATGCATCCATGCATCCATGCATCCATCCATGCATCCATCCATGCATCCATCCATCCATCCATCCATCCATGCATCCATCCATGCCTCCATCCATCCATGCATCCATCCATCCATCTTTACCTATCTATCTATCTATCTATCTATCTATCTATCTATCTATCATCTACCATCTCTATCCATGCATCCATGCATCCATGCATGCATCCATGCATGCATCCATGCATGCATCCATGCATGCATCCATGCATGCATCCATGCATCCATGCATCCATGCATCCATGCATCCATGCAACCATGCAACCATGCAACCATCCATGCATCCTTTGCATCCATGCATCCATGCATGCATCCATGCATGCATCCATGCATGCATCCATGCATGCAACCATGCATGCATCCATGCATCCATGCATCCATGCATCCATGCATCCATGCAACCATGCAACCATGCAACCATCCATGCATCCTTTGCATCCATGCATCCATCCATGCATCCATCCATGCATCCATCCATCCATCCATCCATCCATGCATCCATCCATGCCTCCATCCATCCATCTTTACCTATCTATCTATCTATCTATCTATCTATCTATCTATCTATCATCTACCATCTCTATCCGTGCATCCATGCATCCATGCATCCATACAACCATCCGTGCATCCATGCATCCATGCATCCATGCATCCATCCATGCAACCATGCAACCATGCAACCATGCAACCATCCATGCATCCTTGCATCCATGCATCCATCCATGCATCCATCCATGCATCCATCCATCCATCCATGCATCCATTATCCATCCATGCATCCATCCATGCATCCATCCATCCATCCATCTATCTATCATCTATCTATCTATCTATCTATCTATCTATCTATCTATCTATCTATCTATCTATCATCTGCCATCTCTATCCATGCATCCATGCATCCATGCATGCATCCATGCATCCATACAACCATCCATGCATGCAACCATGCAACCATGCATCCATGCATCCATCCATCCATCTTTACCTATCTATCTATCTATCTATCTATCTATCTATCTATCTATCTATCTATCATCTACCATCTCTATCCATGCATCCGTGCATCCATCCATGCATCCATGCATCCATGCATCCATGCATCCATGCATCCATGCATCCATCCATGCATACATACATCCATCCATCCATCCATCCATCCACCTACCTACCTACCTACCTACCTACCTACCTACCTACCTACGTATCTACCATCTCCATCCATGCATCCATGCATCCTTCCATGCTTCCATGCATCCATGCATCCATGCATCCATGCATCCATGCATCCATCCATGCATACATACATCCATCCATGCATCCATCCATCCATCCATCCATCCACCTACCTACCTACCTACCTACCTACCTACCTACCTACCTATCTACCATCTCCATCCATGCATCCATGCATCCATCCATGCATCCATCCATGCATCCATCCATCCATCCATGCATCCATTATCCATCCATGCATCCATCCATCCATCCATCTATCTATCATCTATCTATCTATCTATCTATCTATCTATCTATCTATCTATCTATCTATCATCTCTATCCATGCATCCATGCATCCATGCAACCATCCATCCATCCATGCATCCATCCATGCCTCCATCCATCCATGCATCCATCCATGCCTCCATCCATCCATCTTTATCTATCTATCTATCTATCTATCTATCTATCTATCTATCTATCTATCATCTACCATCTCTATCCATGCATCCATGCATCCATGCATGCAACCATGCATGCATCCGTGCATGCAACCATGCAACCATCCGTGCATCTGTGCATCCGTGCATCCGTGCATCCATGCATCCATGCATCCATGCATCCATGCATCCATACAACCATCCGTGCATCCATCCATCCATCCATCCATGCATCCATCCATGCATCCATGCATCCATGCATCCATGCAACCATCCATGCATCCTTGCATCCTTGCATCCTTGCAACCATGCATCCATACAACCATCCATGCATCCATACAACCATCCATGCATCCATGCATCCATGCATCCATGCAACCATCCATGCATCCATGCAACCATCCATGCATCCATGCAACCATCCATGCATCCATGCATCCATGCAACCATCCATGCATCCATGCATCCATGCATCCATGCATCCATGCATCCATCCATGCATCCATCCATGCATCCATCCATCCATGCATCCATCCATGCATCCATCCATCCATCTTTACCTATCTATCTATCTATCTATCTATCTATCTATCTATCTATCATCTACCATCTCTATCCATGCATCCATGCATCCATGCATGCAACCATGCATGCATCCGTGCATGCAACCATGCAACCATCCGTGCATCCATGCATCCATGCATCCGTGCATCCGTGTATCCATACATCCATGCATCCATGCATGCTTCCATGCATCCATGCATCCATGCATCCATGCATCCATCCATCCATCTTTACCTATCTATCTATCTATCTATCTATCTATCATCTATCTATCATCTATCTATCTATCTATCTATCTATCTATCTATCTATCTATCTATCTATCTATCTATCATCTACCATCTCTATCCATGCAACCATGCAACAATCCGTGCATCCATGCATCCATGCATCCGTGCATCCGTGCATCCATGCATCCATGCATCCGTGCATCCGTGCATCCATGCATCCATCCATGCATCCATCCATGCATCCATCCATGCATCCATGCAACCATCCATGCAACCATCCATGCATCCTTGCATCCATGCATCCATGCATCCATGCATCCATCCATGCATCCATCCATGCATCCATCCATCCATCCATCCATCCATCCATCCACCCACCTACCTACCTACCTACCTACCTACCTACGTACCTACCTACCTTCCTACCTACCTACCAACCTACCTATCTACCATCTCCATCCATGCATCCATGCATCCATCCATGCTTCCATGCATCCATGCATCCATGCATCCATCCATGCATCCATCCATGTATCCATCCATCCATCCATCCATCCATCCATGCATCCATCCATGCCTCCATCCATCCATGCATCCATCCATCCATCTTTACCTATCTATCTATCTATCTATCTATCTATCATCTACCATCTCTATCCATGCATCCATGCATCCATGCATGCATCCATGCATGCATCCATGCATGCAACCATGCATGCAACCATGCAACCATCCGTGCATCCATGCATCCATGCATCCATGCAACCATGCAACCATGCAACCATCCATGCATCCTTGCATCCTTTGCATCCATGCATCCATGCATCCATGCATCCATGCATCCATACAACCATCCGTGCATCCATGCATCCATGCATCCATGCATCCATCCATGCAACCATGCAACCATGCAACCATGCAACCATCCATGCATCCTTGCATCCATGCATCCATCCATGCATCCATCCATGCATCCATCCATCCATCCATGCATCCATTATCCATCCATGCATCCATCCATGCATCCATCCATCCATCCATCTATCTATCATCTATCTATCTATCTATCTATCTATCTATCTATCTATCTATCTATCTATCTATCATCTGCCATCTCTATCCATGCATCCATGCATCCATACAACCATCCATGCATGCAACCATGCAACCATGCATCCATGCATCCATCCATCCATCTTTACCTATCTATCTATCTATCATCCATCTATCTATCTATCTATCTATCTATCTATCTATCTATCTATCTATCTATCTATCTATCATCTACCATCTCTATCCATGCATCCGTGCATCCATCCATGCATCCATGCATCCATCCATGCCTCCATCCATCCATGCATCCATCCATGCCTCCATCCATCCATGCATCCATCCATGCCTCCATCCATCCATCTTTATCTATCTATCTATCTATCTATCTATCTATCTATCTATCTATCATCTACCATCTCTATCCATGCATCCATGCATCCATGCATGCAACCATGCATGCATCCGTGCATGCAACCATGCAACCATCCGTGCATCCATGCATCCATGCATCCGTGCATCCATGCAACCATCCATGCATCCTTGCATCCTTGCATCCTTGCAACCATGCATCCATACAACCATCCATGCATCCATACAACCATCCATGCATCCATGCATCCATGCATCCATGCAACCATCCATGCATCCATGCAACCATCCATGCATCCATGCATCCATCCATGCATCCATGCATCCATGCATCCATCCATGCATCCATCCATGCATCCATCCATCCATGCATCCATCCATGCCTCCATCCATCCATCTTTACCTATCTATCTATCTATCTATCTATCTATCTATCTATCATCTACCATCTCTATCCATGCATCCATGCATCCATGCATGCAACCATGCATGCATCCGTGCATGC
Organism: Pituophis catenifer annectens; assembly: GCF_029215685.1. Lineage (NCBI taxonomy): Eukaryota > Metazoa > Chordata > Lepidosauria > Squamata > Colubridae > Pituophis > Pituophis catenifer. The sequence continues at coordinate 410,713 of NW_027256906.1, read as the reverse complement.
AACCATGCAACCATCCGTGCATCCATGCATCCATGCATCCGTGCATCCGTGTATCCATACATCCATGCATCCATGCATGCTTCCATGCATCCATGCATCCATGCATCCATGCATCCATCCATCCATCTTTACCTATCTATCTATCTATCTATCTATCTATCTATCATCTATCTATCATCTATCTATCTATCTATCTATCTATCTATCTATCTATCTATCTATCTATCTATCATCTACCATCTCTATCCATGCAACCATGCAACCATCCGTGCATCCATGCATCCATGCATCCGTGCATCCGTGCATCCATGCATCCATGCATCCGTGCATCCGTGCATCCATGCATCCATGCATCCATCCATGCATCCATCCATGCATCCATGCAACCATCCATGCAACCATCCATGCATCCTTGCATCCATGCATCCATGCATCCATGCATCCATCCATGCATCCATCCATGCATCCATCCATCCATCCATCCATCCATCCATCCATCCACCCACCTACCTACCTACCTACCTACCTACCTACCTACGTACCTACCTACCTTCCTACCTACCTACCAACCTACCTATCTACCATCTCCATCCATGCATCCATGCATCCATCCATGCTTCCATGCATCCATGCATCCATGCATCCATCCATGCATCCATCCATGTATCCATCCATCCATCCATCCATCCATGCATCCATCCATGCCTCCATCCATCCATGCATCCATCCATCCATCTTTACCTATCTATCTATCTATCTATCTATCTATCTATCATCTACCATCTCTATCCATGCATCCATGTATCCATGCATGCATCCATGCATGCATCCATGCATGCAACCATGCAACCATCCGTGCATCCATGCATCCATGCATCCATGCAACCATGCAACCATGCAACCATCCATGCATCCTTGCATCCTTTGCATCCATGCATCCATGCATCCATGCATCCATACAACCATCCGTGCATCCATGCATCCATGCATCCATGCATCCATCCATGCAACCATGCAACCATGCAACCATGCAACCATCCATGCATCCTTGCATCCATGCATCCATCCATGCATCCATCCATGCATCCATCCATCCATCCATGCATCCATTATCCATTCATGCATCCATCCATGCATCCATCCATCCATCCATCTATCTATCATCTATCTATCTATCTATCTATCTATATATCTATCTATCTATCTATCTATCTATCATCTGCCATCTCTATCCATGCATCCATGCATCCATGCATGCATCCATGCATCCATACAACCATCCATGCATGCAACCATGCAACCATGCATCCATGCATCCATCCATCCATCTTTACCTATCTATCTATCTATCATCTATCTATCTATCTATCTATCTATCTACCTATCTATCTATCTATCATCTACCATCTCTATCCATGCATCCGTGCATCCATCCATGCATCCATGCATCCATCCATGCCTCCATCCATCCATGCATCCATCCATGCCTCCATCCATCCATGCATCCATCCATGCCTCCATCCATCCATCTTTATCTATCTATCTATCTATCTATCTATCTATCTATCTATCTATCTATCTATCTATCATCTACCATCTCTATCCATGCATCCATGCATCCATCCATGCATCCATGCATGCATCCGTGCATGCAACCATGCAACCATCCGTGCATCCATGCATCCATGCATCCGTGCATCCGTGCATCCATGCATCCATGCATGCTTCCATGCATCCATGCATCCATGCATCCATCCATCCATGCATCCATACAACCATCCGTGCATCCATCCATCCATGCATCCATGCATCCATCCATGCATCCATGCATCCATGCATCCATGCATCCATGCAACCATCCATGCATCCTTGCATCCTTGCATCCTTGCAACCATGCATCCATGCATCCATACAACCATCCATGCATCCATGCATCCATGCATCCATGCATCCATGCAACCATCCATGCATCCATGCAACCATCCATGCATCCATGCATCCATGCATCCATCCATGCATCCATCCATGCATCCATCCATGCATCCATCCATCCATGCATCCATCCATGCCTCCATCCATCCATCTTTACCTATCTATCTATCTATCTATCTATCTATCATCTACCATCTCTATCCATGCATCCATGCATCCATGCATGCAACCATGCATGCATCCGTGCATGCAACCATGCAACCATCCGTGCATCCATGCATCCATGCATCCGTGCATCCGTGCATCCATGCATCCATGCATCCATGCATGCTTCCATGCATCCATGCATCCATGCATCCATGCATCCATCCATCCATCTTTACCTATCTATCTATCTATCTATCTATCTATCTATCTATCTATCTATCTATCTATCATCTACCATCTCTATCCATGCAACCATGCAACCATCCGTGCATCCATGCATCCATGCATCCGTGCATCCGTGCATCCATGCATCCATGCATCCATGCATCCGTGCATCCTTGCATCCATGCATCCATGCATCCATCCATGCATCCATCCATGCATCCATGCAACCATCCATGCAACCATCCATGCATCCTTGCATCCATGCATCCATGCATCCATGCATCCATCCATGCATCCATCCATGCATCCATCCATCCATCCATCCATCCATCCATCCACCCACCTACCTACCTACCTACCTACCTACCTACCTACGTACCTACCTACCTTCCTACCTACCTACCAACCTACCTATCTACCATCTCCATCCATGCATCCATCCATGCTTCCATGCATCCATGCATCCATGCATCCATGCATCCATCCATGCATCCATCCATGCATCCATCCATCCATCCATCCATCCATGCATCCATCCATGCCTCCATCCATCCATGCATCCATCCATCCATCTTTACCTATCTATCTATCTATCTATCTATCTATCTATCTATCATCTACCATCTCTATCCATGCATCCATGCATCCATGCATGCATCCATGCATGCATCCATGCATGCATCCATGCATGCAACCATGCAACCATCCGTGCATCCATGCATCCATGCATCCATGCAACCATGCAACCATGCAACCATGCAACCATCCATGCATCCATGCATCCATGCATCCATCCATGCAACCATGCAACCATGCAACCATGCAACCATCCATGCATCCTTGCATCCATGCATCCATCCATGCATCCATCCATGCATCCATCCATCCATCCATGCATCCATTATCCATCCATGCATCCATCCATGCATCCATCCATCCATCCATCTATCTATCATCTATCTATCTATCTATCTATCTATCTATCTATCTATCTATCATCTGCCATCTCTATCCATGCATCCATGCATCCATCCATGCATCCATTATCCATCCATGCATCCATCCATGCATCCATCCATCCATCTATCTATCATCTATCTATCTATCTATCTATCTATCTATCTATCTATCTATCTATCTATCTATCATCTGCCATCTCTATCCATGCATCCATGCATCCATGCATGCATCCATGCATCCATACAACCATCCATGCATGCAACCATGCAACCATGCATCCATGCATCCATCCATCCATCTTTACCAATCTATCTATCTATCATCTATCTATCTATCTATCTATCTATCTATCTATCTATCTATCTATCTATCTATCATCTACCATCTCTATCCATGCATCCGTGCATCCATCCATGCATCCATGCATCCATCCATGCCTCCATCCATCCATGCATCCATCCATGCCTCCATCCATCCATGCATCCATCCATGCCTCCATCCATCCATCTTTATCTATCTATCTATCTATCTATCTATCTATCTATCTATCTATCTATCTATCATCTACCATCTCTATCCATGCATCCATGCCATGCATCCATGCATGCAACCATGCATGCATCCGTGCATGCAACCATGCAACCATCCGTGCATCCATGCATCCATGCATCCGTGCATCCGTGCATCCATGCATCCATGCATGCTTCCATGCATCCATGCATCCATGCATCCATGCATCCATGCATCCATACAACCATCCGTGCATCCATCCATCCATGCATCCATGCATCCATCCATGCATCCATGCATCCATGCAACCATCCATGCATCCTTGCATCCTTGCATCCTTGCAACCATGCATCCATGCATCCATACAACCATCCATGCATCCATGCATCCATGCATCCATGCATCCATGCATCCATGCATCCATGCAACCATCCATGCATCCATGCAACCATCCATGCATCCATGCATCCATGCATCCATCCATGCATCCATCCATGCATCCATCCATGCATCCATCCATCCATGCATCCATCCATGCCTCCATCCATCCATCTTTACCTATCTATCTATCTATCTATCTATCTATCTATCTATCTATCATCTACCATCTCTATCCATGCATCCGTGCATGCAACCATGCAACCATCCGTGCATCCATGCATCCATGCATCCGTGCATCCATGCATCCATGCATGCTTCCATGCATCCATGCATCCATGCATCCATGCATCCATCCATCCATCTTTACCTATCTATCTATCTATCATCTATCTATCATCTATCTATCTATCTATCTATCTATCTATCTATCTATCTATCTATCTATCATCTACCATCTCTATCCATGCAACCATGCAACCATCCGTGCATCCGTGCATCCATGCATCCATGCATCCATCCATGCATCCATCCATGCATCCATGCAACCATCCATGCAACCATCCATGCATCCTTGCATCCATGCATCCATGCATCCATGCATCCATCCATGCATCCATCCATCCATGCATCCATCCATCCATCCATCCATCCATCCATCCATCCACCCACCTACCTACCTACCTACCTACCTACGTACCTACCTACCTACGTACCTACCAACCTACCTATCTACCATCTCCATCCATGCATCCATGCATCCATCCATGCTTCCATGCATCCATGCATCCATGCATCCATCCATGCATCCATCCATGCATCCATCCATCCATCCATCCATCCATGCATCCATCCATGCCTCCATCCATCCATGCATCCATCCATCCATCTTTACCTATCTATCTGTCTATCTATCTATCTATCTATCTATCTATCTATCTATCATCTACCATCTCTATCCATGCATCCATGCATCCATGCATGCAACCATGCATGCATCCGTGCATGCAACCATGCAACCATCCGTGCATCCATGCATCCATGCATCCGTGCATCCGTGTATCCATGCATCCATGCATCCATGCATGCTTCCATGCATCCATGCATCCATGCATCCATCCATCCATGCATCCATACAACCACCCGTGCATCCATCCATCCATGCATCCATGCATCCATCCATGCATCCATGCATCCATGCAACCATGAAACCATCCATGCATCCTTGCATCCATGCAACCATGCATCCATGCATCCATACAACCATCCATGCATCCATGCATCCATGCATCCATGCATCCATGCATCCATCCATGCTTCCATTCATCCATGCATCCATCCATCCATCCATCCATGCATCCATCCATCCATCTTTACCTATCTATCTATCTGTCTATCTATCTATCTATCTATCTATCTATCTATCTATCTATCTATCTATCATCTACCATCTCTATCCATGCATCCATGCATCCATGCATGCAACCATGCATGCATCCGTGCATGCAACCATGCAACCATCCGTGCATCCATGCATCCATGCATCCGTGCATCCGTGTATCCATACATCCATGCATCCATGCATGCTTCCATGCATCCATGCATCCATGCATCCATCCATCCATCTTTACCTATCTATCTATCTATCTATCTATCTATCATCTATCTATCATCTATCTATCTATCTATCTATCTATCTATCTATCTATCTATCTATCTATCATCTACCATCTCTATCCATGCAACCATGCAACCATCCGTGCATCCATGCATCCATGCATCCGTGCATCCGTGCATCCATGCATCCATGCATCCGTGCATCCGTGCATCCATGCATCCATGCATCCATCCATGCATCCATGCAACCATCCATGCAACCATCCATGCATCCTTGCATCCATGCATCCATGGATCCATGCATCCATCCATGCATCCATCCATGCATCCATCCATCCATCCATCCATCCATCCATCCATCCACCCACCTACCTACCTACCTACCTACCTACCTACCTACCTACCTACGTACCTACCTACCTTCCTACCTACCTACCAACCTACCTATCTACCATCTCCATCCATGCATCCATGCATCCATCCATGCTTCCATGCATCCATGCATCCATGCATCCATCCATGCATCCATCCATGCATCCATCCATCCATCCATCCATCCATGCATCCATCCATGCCTCCATCCATCCATGCATCCATCCATCCATCTTTACCTATCTATCTATCTATCTATCTATCTATCATCTACCATCTCTATCCATGCATCCATGCATCCATGCATGCATCCATGCATGCAACCATGCATGCAACCATGCAACCATCCGTGCATCCATGCATCCATGCATCCATGCAACCATGCAACCATGCAACCATCCATGCATCCTTGCATCCTTTGCATCCATGCATCCATGCATCCATGCATCCATACAACCATCCGTGCATCCATGCATCCATGCATCCATGCATCCATCCATGCAACCATGCAACCATGCAACCATGCAACCATCCATGCATCCTTGCATCCATGCATCCATCCATGCATCCATCCATGCATCCATCCATCCATCCATGCATCCATTATCCATCCATGCATCCATCCATGCATCCATCCATCCATCCATCTATCTATCATCTATCTATCTATCTATCTATCTATCTATCTATCTATCTATCTATCATCTGCCATCTCTATCCATGCATCCATGCATCCATGCATGCATCCATGCATCCATACAACCATCCATGCATGCAACCATGCAACCATGCATCCATGCATCCATCCATCCATCTTTACCTATCTATCTATCTATCATCTATCTATCTATCTATCTATCTATCTATCTATCTATCTATCTATCTATCTATCATCTACCATCTCTATCCATGCATCCGTGCATCCATCCATGCATCCATGCATCCATCCATGCCTCCATCCATCCATGCATCCATCCATGCCTCCATCCATCCATGCATCCATCCATGCCTCCATCCATCCATCTTTATCTATCTATCTATCTATCTATCTATCTATCTATCTATCTATCTATCTATCTATCTATCATCTACCATCTCTATCCATGCATCCATGCATCCATGCATGCAACCATGCATGCATCCGTGCATGCAACCATGCAACCATCCGTGCATCCATGCATCCATGCATCCGTGCATCCGTGTATCCATGCATCCATGCATCCATGCATCCATCCATCCATGCATCCATACAACCATCCGTGCATCCATCCATCCATGCATCCATGCATCCATCCATGCATCCATGCATCCATGCATCCATGCAACCATCCATGCATCCTTGCATCCTTGCATCCTTGCAACCATGCATCCATGCATCCATACAACCATCCATGCATCCATGCATCCATGCATCCATGCATCCATGCATCCATGCAACCATCCATGCAACCATCCATGCATCCTTGCATCCGTGCATCCGTGCATCCGTGCATCCAGGCATCCGTGCATCCATGCATCCATGCATCCGTGCATCCGTGCATCCATGCATCCATGCATCCATGCATCCATCCATGCATCCATCCATGCATCCATGCAACCATCCATGCATCCTTGCATCCATGCATCCATGCATACATGCATCCATGCATCCATCCATCCATCCATCCATCCATGCATCCATCCATCCATCCATCTACCTACCTACCTACCTACCTACCTACCTACCTACCTACCTACCAACCAACCTACCTATCTACCATCTCCATCCATGCATCCATGCATCCATCCATGCTTCCATGCATCCATGCATCCATGCATCCATCCATGCATCCATCCATGCATCCATCCATCCATCCATCCATCCATGCATCCATCCATGCCTCCATCCATCCATGCATCCATCCATCCATCTTTACCTATCTATCTATCTATCTATCTATCTATCTATCTATCTATCTATCTATCTATCATCTGCCATCTCTATCCATGCATCCATGCATCCATGCATGCATCCATGCATGCAACCATGCAACCATGCATCCATGCATACATACAACCATCCGTGCATCCAT
>NW_027256906.1:392500-397500 GCF_029215685.1 Pituophis catenifer annectens | reverse complement strand
TACCTATCTATCTATCTATCTATCTATCTATCTATCTATCATCTACCATCTCTATCCATGCATCCATGCATGCATCCATGCATGCATCCATGCATGCATCCATGCATGCATCCATGCATGCAACCATGCAACCATCCGTGCATCCATGCATCCGTGCATCCATGCATCCGTGCATCCATGCATCCGTGCATCCATCCATCCATCCATCCATCCACCTACCTACCTACCTACCTACCTACCTACCTATCTATCTACCATCTCCATCCATGCATCCATGCATCCATCCATGCTTCCATTCATCCATGCATCCATGCATCCATCCATCCATCCATCCATGCATCCATCCATCCATCTTTACCTATCTATCTATCTATCTATCTATCTATCATCTACCATCTCTATCCATGCATCCGTGCATCCATGCATGCAACCATGCATGCATCCATGCATGCAACCATGCATGCAACCATGCAACCATCCGTGCATCCATGCATCCGTGCATCCATGCATCCATCCATGCATCCATCCATGCATCCATGCATCCATGCAACCATCCATGCATCCATGCATCCATGCATCCATGCATCCATGCATCCATCCATGCATCCATCCATCCATCCATCCATCCATCCATCCATCCATCCATCCATCTATCTATCTATCTACCTACCTACCTACCTACCTATCTACCTACTTATCTACCATCTCCATCCATGCATCCATGCATCCATCCATGCTTCCATGCATCCATGCATCCATGCATCCATCCATCCATCCATCCATCCATCCATCCATGCATCCATGCCTCCATCCATCCATGCATCCATCCATCCATCCATCCATCTATCTATCTATCTATCTATCTACCTACCTACCTACCTACCTATCTACCTACTTATCTACCATCTCCATCCATGCATCCATGCATCCATCCATGCATCCATGCATCCATGCATCCATCCATCCATCTTTACCTATCTATCTATCTATCTATCTATCTATCTATCATCTACGATCTCTATCCATGCATCCATGCAACCATGCATGCATCCGTGCATGCAACCATGCAACCATCCGTGCATCCATGCATCCATGCATCCGTGCATCCGTGTATCCATGCATCCATGCATCCATGCATGCTTCCATGCATCCATGCATCCATGCATCCATGCATCCATCCATGCCTCCATCCATCCATGCATCCATCCATCCATCTTTACCTATCTATCTATCTATCTATCTATCTATCTATCTATCATCTGCCATCTCTATCCATGCATCCATGCATCCATGCATGCATCCATGCATGCAACCATGCAACCATGCATCCATGCATACATACAACCATCCGTGCATCCATGCATCCATGCATCCATGCAACCATCCATGCATCCATGCATCCATGCATCCATGCATCCATGCATCCATGCATCCATCCATGCATCCATCCATCCATCCATCCATCCATCCATCCATCCATCCATCCATCTATCTATCTATCTACCTACCTACCTACCTACCTACCTATCTACCTACTTATCTACCATCTCCATCCATGCATCCATGCATCCATCCATGCTTCCATGCATCCATGCATCCATGCATCCATGCATCCATCCATCCATCCATCCATCCATCCATCCATCCATCCATCCATGCATCCATGCCTCCATCCATCCATGCATCCATCCATCCATCCATCCATCTATCTATCTATCTATCTACCTACCTACCTACCTACCTATCTACCTACTTATCTACCATCTCCATCCATGCATCCATGCATCCATCCATGCATCCATGCATCCATGCATCCATCCATCCATCTTTACCTATCTATCTATCTATCTATCTATCTATCTATCATCTACCATCTCTATCCATGCATCCGTGCATCCATGCATCCATGCATCCATGCATCCATGCATCCATCCATCCATGCATCCATGCATCCATCCATCCATGCATCCATGCATCCATGCATCCATGCATCCATGCAACCATGCAACCATCCATGCATCCTTGCATCCATGCATCCATCTATCTATCTACCAACCTACCTACCTACCTACCTATCTACCTACCTATCTACCATCTCCATCCATGCATCCATGCATCCATCCATGCTTCCATTCATCCATGCATCCATGCATCCATCCAGGCATCCATGCATCCATGCATCCATCCATCCATCTTTACCTATCTATCTATCTATCTATCTATCTATCTATCTATCATCTACCATCTCTATCCATGCATCCGTGCATCCATGCATCCATGCATCCATGCATCCATGCATCCATCCATGCATCCATCCATCCATCCATCCATGCATCCATCCATCCATGCATCCATGCATCCATGCAAGCATGCAACCATCCATGCATCCTTGCATCCATGCATCCATCTATCTATCTACCAACCTACCTACCTACCTACCTATCTACCTACCTATCTACCATCTCCATCCATGCATCCATGCATCCATCCATGCTTCCATTCATCCATGCATCCATCCATCCATCCATCCATCCATCTATCTATCTACCTACCTACCTACCTACCTACCTACCTACCTACCTATCTACCTACTTATCTACCATCTCCATCCATCCATCCATGCATCCATCCATGCCTCCATCCATCCATGCATCCATCCATCCATCTTTACCTATCTATCTATCTATCTATCTATCTATCTATCTATCTATCTATCATCTGCCATCTCTATCCATGCATCCATGCATGCATCCATGCATGCAACCATGCATCCATGCATCCATGCATCCATGCATCCATGCATCCATGCATCCATCCATCCATCCATCCATCCATACACCCACCCACCTACCTACCTACCTACCTACCTACCTACCTACCATCTCCATCCATGCATCCATGCATCCATCCATGCTTCCATGCTTCCATGCATCCATGCATCCATCCATGCATCCATCCATGCATCCATCCATCCATCCATCCATCCATGCATCCATCCATGCCTCCATCCATGCATGCATCCATGCAACCATGCATCCATGCATACATACAACCATCCGTGCATCCATGCATCCATGCATCCATCCATGCAACCATGCATCCATGCATCCATGCATCCATGCATGCATCCATCCATCCATGCATCCATCCATCCATCCATCCATCCATCCATCTACCTACCTACCTACCTACCTACCTACCTATCTATCTATCTACCATCTCCATCCATGCATCCATGCATCCATCCATGCTTCCATTCATCCATGCATCCATGCATCCATCCATCCATCCATCCATGCATCCATCCATCCATCTTTACCTATCTATCTATCTATCTATCTATCTATCTATCTATCTATCTATCTATCATCTACCATCTCTATCCATGCATCCATGCATGCATCCATGCATGCAACCATGCATGCAACCATGCAACCATCCGTGCATCCGTGCATCCGTGCATCCGTGCATCCATGCATCCGTGCATCCATGCATCCATGCATCCATGCATCCGTGCATCCATGCATCCATGCATCCATCCATGCATCCATGCAACCATCCATGCATTCATGCATCCATGCATCCATGCATCCATGCATCCATCCATCCATGCATCCATCCATCCATCCATCCATCCACCTATCTACCTACCTACCTACCGACCTACCTACTTGTCTACCATCTCCATCCATGCATCCATGCATCCATCCATGCTTCCATGCTTCCATGCATCCATGCATCCATGCATCCATGCATCCATCCATCCATCCATCCATCCATCTATCTATCTACCTACCTACCTACCTACCTACCTACCTACCTATCTACCTACTTATCTACCATCTCCATCCATCCATCCATGCATCCATCCATGCCTCCATCCATCCATGCATCCATCCATCCATCTTTACCTATCTATCTATCTATCTATCTATCTATCTATCTATCTATCTATCATCTGCCATCTCTATCCATGCATCCATGCATCCATGCATGCATCCATGCATGCAACCATGCATCCATGCATCCATGCATCTATGCATCCATGCATCCATCCATCCATCCATCCATCCATACACCCACCCACCTACCTACCTACCTACCTACCTACCTACCTACCTACCATCTCCATCCATGCATCCATGCATCCATCCATGCTTCCATGCTTCCATGCATCCATGCATCCATCCATGCATCCATCCATGCATCCATCCATCCATCCATCCATCCATGCATCCATCCATGCCTCCATCCATGCATGCATCCATGCAACCATGCATCCATGCATACATACAACCATCCGTGCATCCATGCATCCATGCATCCATCCATGCAACCATGCATCCATGCATCCATGCATCCATGCATGCATCCATCCATCCATGCATCCATCCATCCATCCATCCATCTACCTACCTACCTACCTACCTACCTACCTACCTATCTATCTACCATCTCCATCCATGCATCCATGCATCCATCCATGCTTCCATTCATCCATGCATCCATGCATCCATCCATCCATCCATCCATGCATCCATCCATCCATCTTTACCTATCTATCTATCTATCTATCTATCTATCTATCTATCTATCTATCATCTACCATCTCTATCCATGCATCCATGCATGCAACCATGCATGCATCCATGCATGCAACCATGCATGCATCCATGCATGCAACCATGCATGCAACCATGCAACCATCCGTGCATCCGTGCATCCGTGCATCCGTGCATCCATGCATCCGTGCATCCATGCATCCATGCATCCATGCATCCGTGCATCCATGCATCCATGCATCCATCCATGCATCCATGCAACCATCCATGCATTCATGCATCCATGCATCCATGCATCCATGCATCCATCCATCCATGCATCCATCCATCCATCCATCCATCCACCTATCTACCTACCTACCTACCGACCTACCTACTTGTCTACCATCTCCATCCATGCATCCATGCATCCATCCATGCTTCCATGCTTCCATGCAT
>NW_027256906.1:367500-385000 GCF_029215685.1 Pituophis catenifer annectens | reverse complement strand
CATCCATCCATCCATCCATCCATCCATGCATCCATCCATGCCTCCATCCATCCATGCATCCATCCATCCATCTTTACCTATCTATCTATCTATCTATCTATCTATCTATCTATCTATCTATCTATCATCTACCATCTCTATCCATGCATCCATGCATCCATGCATGCATCCATGCATGCATCCATGCATGCATCCATGCATGCAACCATGCAACCATCCGTGCATCCATGCATCCATGCATCCATGCAACCATGCAACCATGCAACCATCCATGCATCCTTGCATCCTTTGCATCCATGGATCCATGCATCCATGCATCCATACAACCATCCGTGCATCCATGCATCCATGCATCCATGCATCCATGCATCCATCCATGCATCCATCCATGCATCCATGCCTCCATCCATGCATCCATCCATGCATCCATCCATGCATCCATCCATGCATCCATCCATCCATCCATCCATCCATGCAACCATGCAACCATGCAACCATGCATCCATGCATCCATGCATCCATGCATCCATGCATCCATGCATCCATGCATCCATGCATCCATGCATCCATGCAACCATCCATGCATCCTTGCATCCATCCATGCATCCATGCCTCCATCCATCCATGCATCCATCCATCCATCTTTACCTATCTATCTATCATCTACCATCTCTATCCATGCATCCATGCATCCATGCATCCAACCATGCATGCAACCATGCATGCATCCATGCATGCAACCATGCAACCATCCGTGCATCCGTGCATCCATGCATCCGTGCATCCGTGCATCCATGCATCCGTGCATCCATGCATCCATGCATCCATGCATCCTTGCATCCATGCATCCATGCATCCATGCATCCATGCATCCATCCATCCATCCATCCATCCATGCATCCATCCATCCATCCATCCATCCACCCACCCACCCACCTACCTACCTACCTACCTATCTACCTACCTATCTACCATCTCCATCCATGCATCCATGCATCCATCCATGCTTCCATCCATGCATCCATCCATGCATCCATCCATCCATGCATCCATGCATCCATCCATCCATGCATCCATGCATCCATGCAACCATGCAACCATCCATGCATCCTTGCATCCATGCATCCATCTATCTATCTACCAACCTACCTACCTACCTACCTATCTACCTACCTATCTACCATCTCCATCCATGCATCCATGCATCCATCCATGCTTCCATTCATCCATGCATCCATGCATCCATCCATCCATCCACCCATGCATCCATCCACCCATGCATCCATCCATGCATCCATCCATCCATCCATCCATGCATCCATGCATCTATCTATCTACCTACCTACCTACCTACCTACCTACCTACCTACCATCTCCATCCATGCATCCATGCATCCATCCATGCTTCCATTCATCCATGCATCCATGCATCCATCCATCCATCCATCCATGCATCCATCCATCCATCTTTACCTATCTATCTATCTATCTATCTATCTACCATCTCCATCCATGCATCCATGCATCCATCCATGCTTCCATGCATCCATGCATCCATGCATCCATCCATCCATCTTTACCTATCTATCTATCTATCTATCATCTATCTATCTATCTATCTATCTATCTATCTATCTATCTATCTATCTATCTATCTATCTATCATCTACCATCTCTATCCATGCAACCATGCAACCATTTGTGCATCCATGCATCCATGCATCCGTGCATCCATGCATCCATGCATCCATGCATCCGTGCATCCGTGCATCCATGCATCCATGCATCCATCCATGCATCCATCCATGCATCCATGCAACCATCCATGCATCCATGCATCCATGCATCCATGCATCCATGCATCCATCCATGCATCCATCCATCCATGCATCCATCCATCCATCCATCCATCCATCCATCCACCTACCTACCTACCTACCTACCTACCTACCTACCTATCTACCATCTCCATCCATGCATCCATGCATCCATCCATGCTTCCATTCATCCATGCATCCATGCATCCATCCATCCATCCATCCATGCATCCATCCATCCATCTTTACCTATCTATCTATCTATCTATCTATCTATCTATCTATCTATCATCTACCATCTCTATCCATGCATCCATGCATGCATCCATGCATGCATCCATGCATGCATCCATGCATGCAACCATGCAACCATCCGTGCATCCATGCATCCGTGCATCCATGCATCCGTGCATCCATGCATCCGTGCATCCATGCATCCATTCCTCCATCCATCCATCCATGCATCCATCCATCCATCTTTACCTATCTATCTATCTATCTATCTATCTATCTATCATCTACCATCTCTATCCATGCATCCATGCATCCATGCATGCAACCATGCATGCATCCGTGCATGCAACCATGCAACCATCCGTGCATCCATGCATCCATGCATCCGTGCATCCGTGTATCCATGCATCCATGCATCCATGCATGCTTCCATGCATCCATGCATCCATGCATCCATCCATCCATCTTTACCTATCTATCTATCTATCTATCATCTATCTATCTATCTATCTATCTATCTATCTATCTATCTATCTATCTATCTATCTATCATCTACCATCTCTATCCATGCATCCGTGCATCCATGCATGCAACCATGCATGCATCCATGCATGCAACCATGCATGCAACCATGCAACCATCCGTGCATCCATGCATCCGTGCATCCATGCATCCATCCATGCATCCATCCGTGCATCCATGCATCCATGCAACCATCCATGCATCCATGCATCCATCCATCCATGCATCCATTATCCATCCATGCATCCATCCATGCATCTATCTATCATCTATCTATCTATCTATCTATCTATCTATCTATCTATCTATCATCTGCCATCTCTATCCATGCATCCATGCATCCATGCATGCATCCATGCATCCATACAACCATCCATGCATGCAACCATGCAACCATGCATCCATGCATCCATGCATCCATCTTTACCTATCTATCTATCTATCATATATCTATCTATCTATCTATCTATCTATCTATCTATCTATCTATCTATCTATCTATCATCTACCATCTCTATCCATGCATCCGTGCATCCATCCATGCATCCATGCATCCATCCATGCCTCCATCCATCCATGCATCCATCCATCCATGCATCCATCCATGCCTCCATCCATCCATCTTTACCTATCTATCTATCTATCTATCTATCTATCATCTACCATCTCTATCCATGCATCCATGCATCCATGCATGCATCCATGCATGCATCCATGCATGCAACCATGCAACCATCCGTGCATCCATGCATCCGTGCATCCGTGCATCCATGCATCCATGCATCCGTGCATCCGTGCATCCATGCATCCATGCATCCATGCATCCATCCATGCATCCATGCAACCATCCATGCAACCATCCATGCATCCTTGCATCCATGCATCCATGCATCCATGCATCCATCCATGCATCCATCCATGCATCCATCCATCCATCCATCCATCCATCCATCCATCCACCCACCTACCTACCTACCTACCTACCTACCTACCTACGTACCTACCTACCTACCAACCTACCTATCTACCATCTCCATCCATGCATCCATGCATCCATCCATGCTTCCATGCATCCATGCATCCATGCATCCATCCATGCATCCATCCATGCATCCATCCATCCATCCATCCATGCATCCATGCCTCCATCCATCCATGCATCCATCCATCCATCTTTACCTATCTATCTATCTATCTATCTATCTATCTATCTATCATCTACCATCTCTATCCATGCATCCATGCATCCATGCATGCAACCATGCATGCATCCATGCATGCAACCATGCAACCATCCGTGCATCCATGCATCCATGCATCCATGCAACCATGCAACCATGCAACCATCCATGCATCCTTGCATCCTTTGCATCCATGCATCCATGCATCCATGCATCCATACAACCATCCGTGCATCCATGCATCCATGCATCCATGCATCCATGCATCCATCCATGCAACCATGCAACCATGCAACCATGCAACCATCCATGCATCCTTGCATCCATGCATCCATCCATGCATCCATCCATGCATCCATCCATCCATCCATGCATCCATTATCCATCCATGCATCCATCCATGCATCCATCCATCCATCCATCTATCTATCATCTATCTATCTATCTATCTATCTATCTATCTATCTATCTATCATCTACCATCTCTATCCATGCATCCATGCATCCATACAACCATCCGTGCATCCATCCATCCATGCATCCATCCATGCATCCATGCATCCATGCATCCATGCAACCATCCATGCATCCTTGCATCCTTGCATCCTTGCAACCATGCATCCATGCATCCATACAACCATCCATGCATCCATACAACCATCCATGCATCCATGCATCCATGCATCCATGCAACCATCCATGCATCCATGCAACCATCCATGCATCCATGCAACCATCCATGCATCCATGCATCCATGCATCCATCCATCCATGCATCCATGCATCCATGCATCCATCCATGCATCCATCCATGCATCCATCCATCCATGCATCCATCCATGCCTCCATCCATCCATCTTTACCTATCTATCTATCTATCTATCTATCTATCATCTACCATCTCTATCCATGCATCCATGCATCCATGCATGCAACCATGCATGCATCCGTGCATGCAACCATGCAACCATCTGTGCATCCATGCATCCATGCATCCGTGCATCCGTGTATCCATACATCCATGCATCCATGCATGCTTCCATGCATCCATGCATCCATGCATCCATGCATCCATCCATCCATCCATCCATCTTTACCTATCTATCTATCTATCTATCTATCTATCATCTATCTATCATCTATCTATCTATCTATCTATCTATCTATCTATCTATCTATCTATCTATCTATCATCTACCATCTCTATCCATGCAACCATGCAACCATCCGTGCATCCATGCATCCATGCATCCGTGCATCCGTGCATCCATGCATCCATGCATCCGTGCATCCGTGCATCCATGCATCCATGCATCCATCCATGCATCCATCCATGCATCCATGCAACCATCCATGCAACCATCCATGCATCCTTGCATCCATGCATCCATGGATCCATGCATCCATCCATGCATCCATCCATGCATCCATCCATCCATCCATCCATCCATCCATCCATCCATCCACCCACCTACCTACCTACCTACCTACCTACCTACGTACGTACCTACCTACCTTCCTACCTACCTACCAACCTACCTATCTACCATCTCCATCCATGCATCCATGCATCCATCCATGCTTCCATGCATCCATGCATCCATGCATCCATCCATGCATCCATCCATGCATCCATCCATCCATCCATCCATCCATGCATCCATCATGCCTCCATCCATCCATGCATCCATCCATCCATCTTTACCTATCTATCTATCTATCTATCTATCTATCATCTACCATCTCTATCCATGCATCCATGCATCCATGCATGCATCCATGCATGCATCCATGCATGCATCCATGCATGCAACCATGCAACCATCCGTGCATCCATGCATCCATGCAACCATGCAACCATGCAACCATGCAACCATCCATGCATCCTTGCATCCTTTGCATCCATGCATCCATGCATCCATGCATCCATGCATCCATACAACCATCCGTGCATCCATGCATCCATGCATGCAACCATGCAACCATGCAACCATGCAACCATGCAACCATGCAACCATCCATGCATCCTTGCATCCATGCATCCATCCATGCATCCATCCATGCATCCATCCATCCATCCATCCATCCATCCATCCATCCATCCATGCATCCATTATCCATCCATGCATCCATCCATCCATCCATCCATCCATCTATCTATCATCTATCTATCTATCTATCTATCTATCTATCTATCTATCTATCTATCTATCATCTGCCATCTCTATCCATGCATCCATGCATCCATGCATGCATCCATGCATCCATACAACCATCCATGCATGCAACCATGCAACCATGCATCCATGCATCCATCCATCCATCTTTACCTATCTATCTATCTATCATCTATCTATCTATCTATCTATCTATCTATCTATCTATCTATCTATCTATCTATCATCTACCATCTCTATCCATGCATCCGTGCATCCATCCATGCATCCATGCATCCATCCATGCCTCCATCCATCCATGCATCCATCCATGCCTCCATCCATCCATGCATCCATCCATGCCTCCATCCATCCATCTTTATCTATCTATCTATCTATCTATCTATCTATCTATCTATCTATCTATCTATCTATCTATCATCTACCATCTACCATCTCTATCCATGCATCCATGCATCCATGCATGCAACCATGCATGCATCCGTGCATGCAACCATGCAACCATCCGTGCATCCATGCATCCATGCATCCGTGCATCCGTGCATCCATGCATCCATGCATGCTTCCATGCATCCATGCATCCATGCATCCATCCATCCATGCATCCATACAACCATCCGTGCATCCATCCATCCATGCATCCATGCATCCATCCATGCATCCATGCATCCATGCATCCATGCAACCATCCATGCATCCATGCATCCATGCATCCATGCATCCATCCATGCATCCATCCATGCATCCATCCCTGCATCCATCCATCCATGCATCCATCCATGCCTCCATCCATCCATCTCTACCTATCTATCTATCTATCTATCTATCTATCATCTACCATCTCTATCCATGCATCCATGCATCCATGCATGCAACCATGCATGCATCCGTGCATGCAACCATGCAACCATCCGTGCATCCAAGCATCCATGCATCCGTGCATCCGTGTATCCATACATCCATGCATCCATGCATGCTTCCATGCATCCATGCATCCATGCATCCATGCATCCATGCATCCATCTTTACCTATCTATCTATCTATCTATCTATCTATCATCTATCTATCATCTATCTATCTATCTATCTATCTATCTATCTATCTATCTATCTATCTATCTATCATCTACCATCTCTATCCATGCAACCATGCAACCATCCGTGCATCCGTGCATCCGTGCATCCATGCATCCATGCATCCGTGCATCCGTGCATCCATGCATCCATGCATCCATCCATGCATCCATCCATGCATCCATGCAACCATCCATGCAACCATCCATGCATCCTTGCATCCATGCATCCATGCATCCATCCATGCATCCATCCATGCATCCATCCATCCATCCATCCATCCATCCACCCACCTACCTACCTACCTACCTACCTACCTACCTACCTACCTACGTACCTACCTACCTTCCTACCTACCTACCAACCTACCTATCTACCATCTCCATCCATGCATCCATGCATCCATCCATGCTTCCATGCATCCATGCATCCATGCATCCATCCATGCATCCATCCATGTATCCATCCATCCATCCATCCATACATGCATCCATCCATGCCTCCATCCATCCATGCATCCATCCATCCATCTTTACCTATCTATCTATCTATCTATCTATCATCTACCATCTCTATCCATGCATCAATGCATCCATGCATGCATCCATGCATGCATCCATGCATGCATCCATGCATGCAACCATGCAACCATCCGTGCATCCATGCATCCATGCATCCATGCAACCATGCAACCATGCAACCATCCATGCATCCTTGCATCCTTTGCATCCATGCATCCATGCATCCATGCATCCATACAACCATCCGTGCATCCATGCATCCATGCATCCATGCATCCATCCATGCAACCATGCAACCATGCAACCATGCAACCATGCAACCATGCAACCATCCATGCATCCTTGCATCCATGCATCCATCCATGCATCCATCCATGCATCCATCCATCCATCCATGCATCCATTATCCATCCATGCATCCATCCATGCATCCATCCATCCATCCATCTATCTATCATCTATCTATCTATCTATCTATCTATCTATCTATCTATCTATCTATCTATCTATCTATCATCTGCCATCTCTATCCATGCATCCATGCATCCATGCATGCATCCATGCATCCATGCATCCATCCATGCATCCATCCATGCATCCATCCATCCATCCATCCATGCATCCATCCATGCCTCCATCCATCCATGCATCCATCCATCCATCTTTACCTATCTATCTATCTATCTATCTATCATCTACCATCTCTATCCATGCATCCATGCATCCATGCATGCATCCATGCATGCATCCATGCATGCATCCATGCATGCAACCATGCAACCATCCGTGCATCCATGCATCCATGCATCCATGCAACCATGCAACCATGCAACCATCCATGCATCCTTGCATCCTTTGCATCCATGCATCCATGCATCCATGCATCCATACAACCATCCGTGCATCCATGCATCCATGCATCCATGCATCCATCCATGCAACCATGCAACCATGCAACCATGCAACCATCCATGCATCCTTGCATCCATGCATCCATCCATGCATCCATCCATG
Organism: Pituophis catenifer annectens; assembly: GCF_029215685.1. Lineage (NCBI taxonomy): Eukaryota > Metazoa > Chordata > Lepidosauria > Squamata > Colubridae > Pituophis > Pituophis catenifer. The sequence goes on along the minus strand of NW_027256906.1, from coordinate 376,459 downwards.
CATCCATCCATCCATCCATGCATCCATTATCCATCCATGCATCCATCCATGCATCCATCCATCCATCCATCTATCTATCATCTATCTATCTATCTATCTATCTATCTATCTATCTATCTATCTATCTATCTATCATCTGCCATCTCTATCCATGCATCCATGCATCCATGCATGCATCCATGCATCCATACAACCATCCATGCATGCAACCATGCAACCATGCATCCATGCATCCATCCATCCATCTTTACCTATCTATCTATCTATCATCTATCTATCTATCTATCTATCTATCTATCTATCTATCTATCTATCATCTACCATCTCTATCCATGCATCCGTGCATCCATCCATGCATCCATGCATCCATCCATGCCTCCATCCATCCATGCATCCATCCATGCCTCCATCCATCCATGCATCCATCCATGCCTCCATCCATCCATCTTTATCTATCTATCTATCTATCTATCTATCTATCTATCTATCATCTACCATCTCTATCCATGCATCCATGCATCCATGCATGCAACCATGCATGCATCCGTGCATGCAACCATGCAACCATCCGTGCATCCATGCATCCATGCATCCGTGCATCCGTGCATCCATGCATCCATGCATGCTTCCATGCAACCATGCAACCATGCAACCATCCATGCATCCTTGCATCCATGCATCCATCCATGCATCCATCCATGCATCCATCCATGCATCCATCCATCCATCCATGCATCCATTATCCATCCATGCATCCATCCATCCATCCATCCATCCATCTATCTATCATCTATCTATCTATCTATCTATCTATCTATCTATCTATCTATCTATCTATCTATCATCTGCCATCTCTATCCATGCATCCATGCATCCATGCATGCATCCATGCATCCATACAACCATCCATGCATGCAACCATGCAACCATGCATCCATGCATCCATCCATCCATCTTTACCTATCTATCTATCTATCATCTATCTATCTATCTATCTATCTATCTATCTATCTATCTATCTATCTATCATCTACCATCTCTATCCATGCATCCGTGCATCCATCCATGCATCCATGCATCCATCCATGCCTCCATCCATCCATGCATCCATCCATGCCTCCATCCATCCATGCATCCATCCATGCCTCCATCCATCCATCTTTATCTATCTATCTATCTATCTATCTATCTATCTATCTATCATCTACCATCTCTATCCATGCATCCATGCATCCATGCATGCAACCATGCATGCATCCGTGCATGCAACCATGCAACCATCCGTGCATCCATGCATCCATGCATCCGTGCATCCGTGCATCCATGCATCCATGCATGCTTCCATGCAACCATGCAACCATGCAACCATCCATGCATCCTTGCATCCATGCATCCATCCATGCATCCATCCATGCATCCATCCATGCATCCATCCATCCATCCATGCATCCATTATCCATCCATGCATCCATCCATCCATCCATCCATCCATCTATCTATCATCTATCTATCTATCTATCTATCTATCTATCTATCTATCTATCTATCTATCTATCATCTGCCATCTCTATCCATGCATCCATGCATCCATGCATGCATCCATGCATCCATACAACCATCCATGCATGCAACCATGCAACCATGCATCCATGCATCCATCCATCCATCTTTACCTATCTATCTATCTATCATCTATCTATCTATCTATCTATCTATCTATCTATCTATCTATCTATCTATCATCTACCATCTCTATCCATGCATCCGTGCATCCATCCATGCATCCATGCATCCATCCATGCCTCCATCCATCCATGCATCCATCCATGCCTCCATCCATCCATGCATCCATCCATGCCTCCATCCATCCATCTTTATCTATCTATCTATCTATCTATCTATCTATCTATCTATCATCTACCATCCACCATCTCTATCCATGCATCCATGCATCCATGCATGCAACCATGCATGCATCCGTGCATGCAACCATGCAACCATCCGTGCATCCATGCATCCATGCATCCGTGCATCCGTGCATCCATGCATCCATGCATGCTTCCATGCATCCATGCATCCATGCATCCATCCATCCATGCATCCATGCATCCATCCGTGCATCCATCCATCCATGCATCCATGCATCCATGCATCCTTGCATCCTTGCAACCATGCATCCATGCATCCATACAACCATCCATGCATCCATGCATCCATGCATCCATGCATCCATGCATCCATGCATCCATGCATCCATGCATCCATGCAACCATCCATGCATCCATGCAACCATCCATGCATCCATGCATCCATGCATCCATCCATGCATCCATCCATGCATCCATCCATGCATCCATCCATCCATGCATCCATCCATGCCTCCATCCATCCATCTCTACCTATCTATCTATCTATCTATCTATCTATCTATCATCTACCATCTCTATCCATGCATCCATGCATCCATGCATGCAACCATGCATGCATCCGTGCATGCAACCATGCAACCATCCGTGCATCCAAGCATCCATGCATCCGTGCATCCGTGTATCCATACATCCATGCATCCATGCATGCTTCCATGCATCCATGCATCCATGCATCCATGCATCCATGCATCCATCTTTACCTATCTATCTATCTATCTATCTATCATCTATCATCTATCTATCTATCTATCTATCTATCTATCTATCTATCTATCATCTACCATCTCTATCCATGCAACCATGCAACCATCCGTGCATCCGTGCATCCGTGCATCCATGCATCCATGCATCCGTGCATCCGTGCATCCATGCATCCATGCATCCATCCATGCATCCATCCATGCATCCATGCAACCATCCATGCAACCATCCATGCATCCTTGCATCCATGCATCCATGCATCCATCCATGCATCCATCCATGCATCCATCCATCCATCCATCCATCCATCCATCCATCCATCCATCCACCCACCTACCTACCTACCTACCTACCTACCTACCTACCTACCTACCTACGTACCTACCTACCTTCCTACCTACCTACCAACCTACCTATCTACCATCTCCATCCATGCATCCATGCATCCATCCATGCTTCCATGCATCCATGCATCCATGCATCCATCCATGCATCCATCCATGTATCCATCCATCCATCCATCCATCCATGCATCCATCCATGCCTCCATCCATCCATGCATCCATCCATCCATCTTTACCTATCTATCTATCTATCTATCTATCTATCATCTACCATCTCTATCCATGCATCAATGCATCCATGCATGCATCCATGCATGCATCCATGCATGCATCCATGCATGCAACCATGCAACCATCCGTACATCCATGCATCCATGCATCTATGCAACCATGCAACCATGCAACCATCCATGCATCCTTGCATCCTTTGCATCCATGCATCCATGCATCCATACAACCATCCGTGCATCCATGCATCCATGCATCCATGCATCCATCCATGCAACCATGCAACCATGCAACCATGCAACCATGCAACCATCCATGCATCCTTGCATCCATGCATCCATCCATGCATCCATCCATGCATCCATCCATCCATCCATGCATCCATTATCCATCCATGCATCCATCCATGCATCCATCCATCCATCCATCTATCTATCATCTATCTATCTATCTATCTATCTATCTATCTATCTATCTATCTATCTATCATCTGCCATCTCTATCCATGCATCCATGCATCCATGCATGCATCCATGCATCCATACAACCATCCATGCATGCAACCATGCAACCATGCATCCATGCATCCATCCATCCATCTTTACCTATCTATCTATCTATCATCTATCTATCTATCTATCTATCTATCTATCTATCTATCTATCTATCTATCTATCTATCATCTGCCATCTCTATCCATGCATCCATGCCTCCATCCATGCCTCCATCCATCCATGCATCCATCCATGCCTCCATCCATCCATGCATCCATCCATGCCTCCATCCATCCATCTTTATCTATCTATCTATCTATCTATCTATCTATCTATCTATCTATCTATCTATCTATCATCTACCATCTCTATCCATGCATCCATGCATCCATGCATGCAACCATGCATGCATCCGTGCATGCAACCATGCAACCATCCGTGCATCCATGCATCCATGCATCCGTGCATCCGTGCATCCATGCATCCATGCATGCTTCCATGCATCCATGCATCCATGCATCCATCCATCCATGCATCCATACAACCATCCGTGCATCCATCCATCCATGCATCCATGCATCCATCCATGCATCCATGCATCCATGCATCCATGCATCCATGCAACCATCCATGCATCCTTGCATCCTTGCATCCTTGCAACCATGCATCCATGCATCCATACAACCATCCATGCATCCATGCATCCATGCATCCATGCATCCATGCATCCATGCAACCATCCATGCATCCATGCAACCATCCATGCATCCATCCATGCATCCATCCATGCATCCATCCATGCATCCATCCATCCATGCATCCATCCATCCATCTTTACCTATCTATCTATCTATCATCTATCTATCTATCTATCTATCTATCTATCTATCTATCTATCTATCTATCTATCATCTACCATCTCTATCCATGCATCCGTGCATCCATCCATGCATCCATGCATCCATCCATGCCTCCATCCATCCATGCATCCATCCATGCCTCCATCCATCCATGCATCCATCCATGCCTCCATCCATCCATCTATCTATCTATCTATCTATCTATCTATCTATCTATCTATCTATCTATCTATCATCTACCATCTACCATCTCTATCCATGCATCCATGCATCCATGCATGCAACCATGCATGCATCCGTGCATGCAACCATGCAACCATCCGTGCATCCATGCATCCATGCATCCGTGCATCCGTGCATCCATGCATCCATGCATGCTTCCATGCATCCATGCATCCATGCATCCATCCATCCATGCATCCATACAACCATCCGTGCATCCATCCATCCATGCATCCATGCATCCATCCATGCATCCATGCATCCATGCATCCATGCAACCATCCATGCATCCTTGCATCCTTGCATCCTTGCAACCATGCATCCATGCATCCATACAACCATCCATGCATCCATGCATCCATGCATCCATGCATCCATGCATCCATGCATCCATGCATCCATGCATCCATGCAACCATCCATGCATCCATGCAACCATCCATGCATCCATGCATCCATGCATCCATCCATGCATCCATCCATGCATCCATCCATGCATCCATCCATCCATGCATCCATCCATGCCTCCATCCATCCATCTCTACCTATCTATCTATCTATCTATCTATCTATCTATCATCTACCATGTCTATCCATGCATCCATGCATCCATGCATGCAACCATGCATGCATCCGTGCATGCAACCATGCAACCATCCGTGCATCCAAGCATCCATGCATCCGTGCATCCGTGTATCCATACATCCATGCATCCATGCATGCTTCCATGCATCCATGCATCCATGCATCCATGCATCCATGCATCCATCTTTACCTATCTATCTATCTATCTATCTATCTATCATCTATCTATCATCTATCTATCTATCTATCTATCTATCTATCTATCTATCTATCTATCTATCTATCATCTACCATCTCTATCCATGCAACCATGCAACCATCCGTGCATCCGTGCATCCGTGCATCCATGCATCCATGCATCCGTGCATCCGTGCATCCATGCATCCATGCATCCATCCATGCATCCATCCATGCATCCATGCAACCATCCATGCAACCATCCATGCATCCTTGCATCCATGCATCCATGCATCCATCCATGCATCCATCCATGCATCCATCCATCCATCCATCCATCCATCCATCCATCCACCCACCTACCTACCTACCTACCTACCTACCTACCTACCTACCTACCTACGTACCTACCTACCTTCCTACCTACCTACCAACCTACCTATCTACCATCTCCATCCATGCATCCATGCATCCATCCATGCTTCCATGCATCCATGCATCCATGCATCCATCCATGCATCCATCCATGTATCCATCCATCCATCCATCCATCCATGCATCCATCCATGCCTCCATCCATCCATGCATCCATCCATCCATCTTTACCTATCTATCTATCTATCTATCTATCTATCATCTACCATCTCTATCCATGCATCAATGCATCCATGCATGCATCCATGCATGCATCCATGCATGCATCCATGCATGCAACCATGCAACCATCCGTGCATCCATGCATCCATGCATCCATGCAACCATGCAACCATGCAACCATCCATGCATCCTTGCATCCTTTGCATCCATGCATCCATGCATCCATGCATCCATACAACCATCCGTGCATCCATGCATCTATGCATCCATGCATCCATCCATGCAACCATGCAACCATGCAACCATGCAACCATGCAACCATCCATGCATCCATGCATCCTTGCATCCATGCATCCATCCATGCATCCATCCATGCATCCATCCATCCATCCATGCATCCATTATCCATCCATGCATCCATCCATGCATCCATCCATCCATCCATCTATCTATCATCTATCTATCTATCTATCTATCTATCTATCTATCTATCTATCTATCTATCATCTGCCATCTCTATCCATGCATCCATGCATCCATGCATGCATCCATGCATCCATACAACCATCCATGCATGCAACCATGCAACCATGCATCCATGCATCCATCCATCCATCTTTACCTATCTATCTATCTATCATCTATCTATCTATCTATCTATCTATCTATCTATCTATCTATCTATCTATCTATCTATCATCTACCATCTCTATCCATGCATCCGTGCATCCATCCATGCATCCATGCCTCCATCCATGCCTCCATCCATCCATGCATCCATCCATGCCTCCATCCATCCATGCATCCATCCATGCCTCCATCCATCCATCTTTATCTATCTATCTATCTATCTATCTATCTATCTATCTATCTATCATCTACCATCTCTATCCATGCATCCATGCATCCATGCATGCAACCATGCATGCATCCGTGCATGCAACCATGCAACCATCCGTGCATCCATGCATCCATGCATCCGTGCATCCGTGCATCCATGCATCCATGCATGCTTCCATGCATCCATGCATCCATGCATCCATCCATCCATGCATCCATACAACCATCCGTGCATCCATCCATCCATGCATCCATGCATCCATCCATGCATCCATGCATCCATGCATCCATGCATCCATGCATCTATGCAACCATGCAACCATGCAACCATCCATGCATCCTTGCATCCTTTGCATCCATGCATCCATGCATCCATGCATCCATACAACCATCCGTGCATCCATGCATCCATGCATCCATGCATCCATCCATGCAACCATGCAACCATGCAACCATGCAACCATGCAACCATCCATGCATCCTTGCATCCATGCATCCATCCATGCATCCATCCATGCATCCATCCATCCATCCATGCATCCATTATCCATCCATGCATCCATCCATGCATCCATCCATCCATCCATCTATCTATCATCTATCTATCTATCTATCTATCTATCTATCTATCTATCTATCTATCTATCTATCATCTGCCATCTCTATCCATGCATCCATGCATCCATGCATGCATCCATGCATCCATACAACCATCCATGCATGCAACCATGCAACCATGCATCCATGCATCCATCCATCCATCTTTACCTATCTATCTATCTATCATCTATCTATCTATCTATCTATCTATCTATCTATCTATCTATCTATCTATCTATCTATCTATCTATCATCTGCCATCTCTATCCATGCATCCATGCCTCCATCCATGCCTCCATCCATCCATGCATCCATCCATGCCTCCATCCATCCATGCATCCATCCATGCCTCCATCCATCCATCTTTATCTATCTATCTATCTATCTATCTATCTATCTATCTATCTATCTATCTATCATCTACCATCTCTATCCATGCATCCATGCATCCATGCATGCAACCATGCATGCATCCGTGCATGCAACCATGCAACCATCCGTGCATCCATGCATCCATGCATCCGTGCATCCGTGCATCCATGCATCCATGCATGCTTCCATGCATCCATGCATCCATGCATCCATCCATCCATGCATCCATACAACCATCCGTGCATCCATCCATCCATGCATCCATGCATCCATCCATGCATCCATGCATCCATGCATCCATGCATCCATGCAACCATCCATGCATCCTTGCATCCTTGCATCCTTGCAACCATGCATCCATGCATCCATACAACCATCCATGCATCCATGCATCCATGCATCCATGCATCCATGCATCCATGCAACCATCCATGCATCCATGCAACCATCCATGCATCCATCCATGCATCCATCCATGCATCCATCCATGCATCCATCCATCCATGCATCCATCCATGCATCCATCCATCCATCCATCCATCCATCCATCTACCTACCTACCTACCTACCTACCTATCTATCTATCTACCATCTCCATCCATGCATCCATGCATCCATCCATGCTTCCATTCATCCATGCATCCATGCATCCATCCATCCATCCATCCATGCATCCATCCATCCATCCATCTTTACCTATCTATCTATCTATCTATCTATCTATCTATCTATCTATCATCTACCATCTCTATCCATGCATCCATGCATCCATCCATGCTTCCATTCATCCATGCATCCATCCATCCATCCATCGATGCATCCATCCATCCATCTTTACCTATCTATCTATCTATCTATCTATCTATCTATCTATCATCTGCCATCTCTATCCATGCATCCATGCATGCATCCATGCATGCAACCATGCATCCATGCATGCAACCATGCATCCATGCATCCATCCATCCATCCATCCATGCATCCATCCATCCATCTTTATCTATCTATCTA
>NW_027256906.1:337500-357500 GCF_029215685.1 Pituophis catenifer annectens | reverse complement strand
ATGCATCCATGCATCCATCCATGCATCCATCCATGCATCCATCCATGCATCCATACAACCATCCGTGCATCCATCCATCCATCCATCCATGCATCCATCCATCCATCCATCCATCCATCTACCTACCTACCTACCTACCTACCTACCTACCTACCTATCTATCTACCATCTCCATCCATGCATCCATACAACCATCCATGCATCCATGCATCCATGCATCCATGCAACCATCCATGCATCCATGCAACCATCCATGCATCCATGCAACCATCCATGCAACCATCCATGCATCCATGCAACCATCCATGCATCCATGCATCCATGCATCCATGCATCCATGCATCCATGCATCCATCCATGCATCCATCCATGCATCCATCCATCCATGCATCCATCCATGCCTCCATCCATCCATCTTTACCTATCTATCTATCTATCTATCTATCTATCTATCTATCATCTACCATCTCTATCCATGCATCCATGCATCCATGCATGCAACCATGCATGCATCCGTGCATGCAACCATGCAACCATCCGTGCATCCATGCATCCATGCATCCGTGCATCCGTGTATCCATACATCCATGCATCCATGCATGCTTCCATGCATCCATGCATCCATGCATCCATGCATCCATCCATCCATCTTTACCTATCTATCTATCTATCTATCTATCTATCATCTATCTATCATCTATCTATCTATCTATCTATCTATCTATCTATCTATCTATCTATCTATCTATCTATCATCTACCATCTCTATCCATGCAACCATGCAACCATCCGTGCATCCATGCATCCATGCATCCGTGCATCCGTGCATCCATGCATCCATCCATCCATGCATCCATCCATGCCTCCATCCATCCATCTTTACCTATCTATCTATCTATCTATCTATCTATCATCTATCTATCTATCTATCTATCTATCTATCTATCTATCTATCTATCTATCTATCTATCATCTACCATCTCTATCCATGCAACCATGCAACCATCCGTGCATCCATGCATCCATGCATCCATCCATGCATCCATCCATGCATCCATCCATCCATGCATCCATCCATGCCTCCATCCATCCATCTTTACCTATCTATCTATCTATCTATCTATCTATCTATCTATCATCTACCATCTCTATCCATGCATCCATGCATCCATGCATGCAACCATGCATGCATCCGTGCATGCAACCATGCAACCATCCGTGCATCCATGCATCCATGCATCCGTGCATCCGTGTATCCATACATCCATGCATCCATGCATGCTTCCATGCATCCATGCATCCATGCATCCATGCATCCATCCATCCATCTTTACCTATCTATCTATCTATCTATCTATCTATCATCTATCTATCATCTATCTATCTATCTATCTATCTATCTATCTATCTATCTATCTATCTATCTATCTATCATCTACCATCTCTATCCATGCAACCATGCAACCATCCGTGCATCCATGCATCCATGCATCCGTGCATCCGTGCATCCATGCATCCATGCATCCATCCATGCATCCATCCATGCATCCATGCAACCATCCATGCAACCATCCATGCATCCTTGCATCCATGCATCCATGCATCCATGCATCCATCCATGCATCCATCCATGCATCCATCCATCCATCCATCCATCCATCCATCCATCCATCCATCCACCCACCTACCTACCTACCTACCTACCTACCTACCTACGTACCTACCTACCTTCCTACCTACCTACCAACCTACCTATCTACCATCTCCATCCATGCATCCATGCATCCATCCATGCTTCCATGCATCCATGCATCCATGCATCCATCCATGCATCCATCCATGCATCCATCCATCCATCCATCCATCCATGCATCCATCCATGCCTCCATCCATCCATGCATCCATCCATCCATCTTTACCTATCTATCTATCTATCTATCTATCTATCTATCTATCTATCTATCTATCATCTACCATCTCTATCCATGCATCCATGCATCCATGCATGCATCCATGCATGCATCCATGCATGCATCCATGCATGCAACCATGCATGCATCCATGCATCCATGCATCCATGCATCCATGCAACCATGCAACCATGCAACCATCCATGCATCCTTGCATCCTTTGCATCCATGCATCCATGCATCCATGCATCCATACAACCATCCGTGCATCCATGCATCCATGCATCCATGCATCCATGCATCCATCCATGCATCCATCCATGCATCCATGCATCCATCCATGCATCCATCCATGCATTCATCCATGCATCCATCCATGCATCCATCCATCCATCCATCCATCCATCCATGCAACCATGCATCCATGCATCCATGCATCCATGCATCCATCTTTACCTATCTATCTATCTATCATCTACCATCTCTATCCATGCATCCATGCATCCATGCATCCAACCATGCATGCAACCATGCATGCATCCATGCATGCAACCATGCAACCATCCGTGCATCCGTGCATCCATGCATCCGTGCATCCGTGCATCCATGCATCCGTGCATCCATGCATCCATGCATCCATGCATCCTTGCATCCATGCATCCATGCATCCATGCATCCATCCATCCATCCATCCATCCATGCATCCATCCATCCATCCATCCATCCATGCATCCATCCATCCATCCATCCATCCACCCACCCACCCACCTACCTACCTACCTACCTACCTACCTACCTACCTACCTACCTATCTACCTATCTACCTACCTATCTACCATCTCCATCCATGCATCCATGCATCCATCCATGCTTCCATTCATCCATGCATCCATGCATCCATCCATCCATCCATCGATGCATCCATCCATCTATCTTTATCTATCTATCTATCTATCTATCTATCTATCTATCTATCTATCTATCATCTACCATCCCTATCCATGCATCCATGCATCCATGCATGCAACCATGCATGCAACCATGCATGCAACCATGCATCCATGCATCCATGCAACCATCCATGCATCCTTGCATCCATGCATCCATCCATGCATCCATACATCCATACATCCATGCATCCTTGCATCCGTGCATCCGTGCATCCATGCATCCGTGTATCCATGCATCCATGCATCCATCCATGCATCCATCCATCCATCCATCCATTCATCCATGCATCCGTCTGTCTGTCTGTCTATCTATCTATTTATCTATCTGTCTATCTATCATCTACCATCTCTATCCATGCATCCATGCATCCATCCATGCATCCATGCATCCATCTATGCATCCATCCATTATCCATCCATGCAACCATCCATGCATCCATGCATCTATCCATGCATCCATCCATGCATCCATGCATCCATGCATCCATGCATCCATCCAAGCATCCATCCATGCATGCATCCATCCATCCATCCATCCATCTATCCATCCATCCATCCATCCATCCATGCATCCATGCCTCCATCCATCCATGCATCCATCCATCCATCTTTACCTATCTATCTATCCATCTATCTATCTATCATCTACCATCTCTATCCATGCATCCATGCATCCATGCATGCAACCATGCATGCAACCATGCATGCATCCATGCAACCATCCATGCATCCTTGCATCCATGCATCCATCCATGCATCCATGCATCCATCCATCCATGCATCCATGCATCCATACAACCATCCGTGCATCCATCCATCCATGCATCCATGCATCCATCCATGCATCCATGCATCCATGCATCCATGCAACCATCCATGCATCCTTGCATCCTTGCATCCTTGCAACCATGCATCCATGCATCCATACAACCATCCATGCATCCATGCATCCATGCATCCATGCATCCATGCATCCATGCATCCATGCATCCATGCAACCATCCATGCATCCATGCAACCATCCATGCATCCATGCATCCATGCATCCATCCATGCATCCATCCATGCATCCATCCATGCATCCATCCATCCATCCATCCATCCATCCATCCACCCACCCACCTACCTACCTACCTACCTACCTACGTACCTACCTACCTTCCTACCTACCTACCAACCTACCTATCTACCATCTCCATCCATGCATCCATGCATCCATCCATGCTTCCATGCATCCATGCATCCATGCATCCATCCATGCATCCATCCATGTATCCATCCATCCATCCATCCATCCATGCATCCATCCATGCCTCCATCCATCCATGCATCCATCCATCCATCTTTACCTATCTATCTATCTATCTATCTATCTATCTATCATCTACCATCTCTATCCATGCATCCATGCATCCATGCATGCATCCATGCATGCATCCATGCATGCAACCATGCATGCAACCATGCAACCATCCGTGCATCCATGCATCCATGCATCCATGCAACCATGCAACCATGCAACCATCCATGCATCCTTGCATCCTTTGCATCCATGCATCCATGCATCCATGCATCCATCCATCCATCTTTACCTATCTATCTATCTATCTATCTATCTATCTATCATCTACCATCTCTATCCATGCATCCGTGCATCCATGCATCCATGCATCCATGCATCCATGCATCCATCCATGCATCCATCCATCCATGCATCCATGCATCCATCCATCCATGCATCCATGCATCCATGCAACCATGCAACCATCCATGCATCCTTGCATCCATGCATCCATCTATCTATCTACCAACCTACCTACCTACCTACCTATCTACCTACCTATCTACCATCTCCATCCATGCATCCATGCATCCATCCATGCTTCCATTCATCCATGCATCCATCCATCCATCCATCCATCCATCTATCTATCTACCTACCTACCTACCTACCTACCTACCTATCTACCTACTTATCTACCATCTCCATCCATCCATCCATGCATCCATCCATGCCTCCATCCATCCATGCATCCATCCATCCATCTTTACCTATCTATCTATCTATCTATCTATCTATCTATCTATCTATCTATCATCTGCCATCTCTATCCATGCATCCATGCATGCATCCATGCATGCAACCATGCATCCATGCATCCATGCATCCATGCATCCATGCATCCATGCATCCATCCATCCATCCATCCATCCATACACCCACCCACCTACCTACCTACCTACCTACCTACCTACCTACCTACCATCTCCATCCATGCATCCATGCATCCATCCATGCTTCCATGCTTCCATGCATCCATGCATCCATCCATGCATCCATCCATGCATCCATCCATCCATCCATCCATCCATGCATCCATCCATGCCTCCATCCATGCATGCATCCATGCAACCATGCATCCATGCATACATACAACCATCCGTGCATCCATGCATCCATGCATCCATCCATGCAACCATGCATCCATGCATCCATGCATCCATGCATGCATCCATCCATCCATGCATCCATCCATCCATCCATCCATCCATCTACCTACCTACCTACCTACCTACCTACCTACCTACCTATCTATCTACCATCTCCATCCATGCATCCATGCATCCATCCATGCTTCCATTCATCCATGCATCCATGCATCCATCCATCCATCCATCCATGCATCCATCCATCCATCTTTACCTATCTATCTATCTATCTATCTATCTATCTATCTATCTATCTATCATCTACCATCTCTATCCATGCATCCATGCATGCAACCATGCATGCATCCATGCATGCAACCATGCATGCAACCATGCAACCATCCGTGCATCCGTGCATCCGTGCATCCGTGCATCCATGCATCCGTGCATCCATGCATCCGTGCATCCATGCATCCGTGCATCCATGCATCCATGCATCCATCCATCCATCCATCCATCCATCCACCCACCTACCTACCTACCTACCTACCTACCTACCTACCTACGTACCTACCTACCTTCCTACCTACCTACCAACCTACCTATCTACCATCTCCATCCATGCATCCATGCATCCATCCATGCTTCCATGCATCCATGCATCCATGCATCCATCCATGCATCCATCCATGCATCCATCCATCCATCCATCCATCCATGCATCCATCCATGCCTCCATCCATCCATGCATCCATCCATCCATCTTTACCTATCTATCTATCTATCTATCTATCTATCTATCTATCTATCTATCTATCATCTACCATCTCTATCCATGCATCCATGCATCCATGCATGCATCCATGCATGCATCCATGCATGCATCCATGCATGCAACCATGCAACCATCCGTGCATCCATGCATCCATGCATCCATGCAACCATGCAACCATGCAACCATCCATGCATCCTTGCATCCTTTGCATCCATGGATCCATGCATCCATGCATCCATACAACCATCCGTGCATCCATGCATCCATGCATCCATGCATCCATGCATCCATCCATGCATCCATCCATGCATCCATGCCTCCATCCATGCATCCATCCATGCATCCATCCATGCATCCATCCATGCATCCATCCATCCATCCATCCATCCATGCAACCATGCAACCATGCATCCATGCATCCATGCATCCATGCATCCATGCATCCATGCATCCATGCATCCATGCATCCATGCATCCATGCATCCATGCAACCATCCATGCATCCTTGCATCCATCCATGCATCCATGCCTCCATCCATCCATGCATCCATCCATCCATCTTTACCTATCTATCTATCTATCATCTACCATCTCTATCCATGCATCCATGCATCCATGCATCCAACCATGCATGCAACCATGCATGCATCCATGCATGCAACCATGCAACCATCCGTGCATCCGTGCATCCATGCATCCGTGCATCCGTGCATCCATGCATCCGTGCATCCATGCATCCATGCATCCATGCATCCTTGCATCCATGCATCCATGCATCCATGCATCCATGCATCCATCCATCCATCCATCCATCCATGCATCCATCCATCCATCCATCCATCCACCCACCCACCCACCTACCTACCTACCTACCTATCTACCTACCTATCTACCATCTCCATCCATGCATCCATGCATCCATCCATGCTTCCATCCATGCATCCATCCATGCATCCATCCATCCATGCATCCATGCATCCATCCATCCATGCATCCATGCATCCATGCAACCATGCAACCATCCATGCATCCTTGCATCCATGCATCCATCTATCTATCTACCAACCTACCTACCTACCTACCTATCTACCTACCTATCTACCATCTCCATCCATGCATCCATGCATCCATCCATGCTTCCATTCATCCATGCATCCATGCATCCATCCATCCATCCACCCATGCATCCATCCACCCATGCATCCATCCATGCATCCATCCATCCATCCATCCATGCATCCATGCATCTATCTATCTACCTACCTACCTACCTACCTACCTACCTACCTACCATCTCCATCCATGCATCCATGCATCCATCCATGCTTCCATTCATCCATGCATCCATGCATCCATCCATCCATCCATCCATGCATCCATCCATCCATCTTTACCTATCTATCTATCTATCTATCTATCTACCATCTCCATCCATGCATCCATGCATCCATCCATGCTTCCATGCATCCATGCATCCATGCATCCATCCATCCATCTTTACCTATCTATCTATCTATCTATCATCTATCTATCTATCTATCTATCTATCTATCTATCTATCTATCTATCTATCATCTACCATCTCTATCCATGCAACCATGCAACCATTTGTGCATCCATGCATCCATGCATCCGTGCATCCATCCATCCATCTTTACCTATCTATCTATCTATCTATCTATCTATCTATCTATCTATCATCTACCATCTCTATCCATGCATCCATGCATGCATCCATGCATGC
Organism: Pituophis catenifer annectens; assembly: GCF_029215685.1. NCBI lineage: Eukaryota > Metazoa > Chordata > Lepidosauria > Squamata > Colubridae > Pituophis > Pituophis catenifer. Next base: position 349,691 of record NW_027256906.1, on the reverse strand, counting down.
ATCCATGCATGCATCCATGCATGCAACCATGCAACCATCCGTGCATCCATGCATCCGTGCATCCATGCATCCGTGCATCCATGCATCCGTGCATCCATGCATCCATCCATCCATCCATCCATCCATGCATCCATCCATCCATCTTTACCTATCTATCTATCTATCTATCTATCTATCTATCATCTACCATCTCTATCCATGCATCCATGCATCCATGCATGCAACCATGCATGCATCCGTGCATGCAACCATGCAACCATCCGTGCATCCATGCATCCATGCATCCGTGCATCCGTGTATCCATGCATCCATGCATCCATGCATGCTTCCATGCATCCATGCATCCATGCATCCATGCATCCATCCATCCATCTTTACCTATCTATCTATCTATCTATCATCTATCTATCTATCTATCTATCTATCTATCTATCTATCTATCTATCTATCTATCATCTACCATCTCTATCCATGCATCCGTGCATCCATGCATGCAACCATGCATGCATCCATGCATGCAACCATGCATGCAACCATGCAACCATCCGTGCATCCATGCATCCGTGCATCCATGCATCCATCCATGCATCCATCCGTGCATCCATGCATCCATGCAACCATCCATGCATCCATGCATCCATCCATCCATGCATCCATTATCCATCCATGCATCCATCCATGCATCCATCCATCCATCCATCTATCTATCATCTATCTATCTATCTATCTATCTATCTATCTATCTATCTATCATCTACCATCTCTATCCATGCATCCGTGCATCCATCCATGCATCCATGCATCCATCCATGCCTCCATCCATCCATGCATCCATCCATCCATGCATCCATCCATGCCTCCATCCATCCATCTTTACCTATCTATCTATCTATCTATCTATCTATCATCTACCATCTCTATCCATGCATCCATGCATCCATGCATGCATCCATGCATGCATCCATGCATGCAACCATGCAACCATCCGTGCATCCATGCATCCGTGCATCCGTGCATCCATGCATCCATGCATCCGTGCATCCGTGCATCCATGCATCCATGCATCCATGCATCCATCCATGCATCCATGCAACCATCCATGCAACCATCCATGCATCCTTGCATCCATGCATCCATGCATCCATGCATCCATCCATGCATCCATCCATGCATCCATCCATCCATCCATCCATCCATCCATCCATCCACCCACCTACCTACCTACCTACCTACCTACCTACCTACGTACCTACCTACCTACCAACCTACCTATCTACCATCTCCATCCATGCATCCATGCATCCATCCATGCTTCCATGCATCCATGCATCCATGCATCCATCCATGCATCCATCCATGCATCCATCCATCCATCCATCCATGCATCCATGCCTCCATCCATCCATGCATCCATCCATCCATCTTTACCTATCTATCTATCTATCTATCTATCTATCTATCTATCTATCTATCATCTACCATCTCTATCCATGCATCCATGCATCCATGCATGCAACCATGCATGCATCCATGCATGCAACCATGCAACCATCCGTGCATTCATGCATCCATGCATCCATGCAACCATGCAACCATGCAACCATCCATGCATCCTTGCATCCTTTGCATCCATGCATCCATGCATCCATGCATCCATACAACCATCCGTGCATCCATGCATCCATGCATCCATGCATCCATGCATCCATCCATGCAACCATGCAACCATGCAACCATGCAACCATCCATGCATCCTTGCATCCATGCATCCATCCATGCATCCATCCATGCATCCATCCATCCATCCATGCATCCATTATCCATCCATGCATCCATCCATGCATCCATCCATCCATCCATCTATCTATCATCTATCTATCTATCTATCTATCTATCTATCTATCTATCTATCTATCATCTACCATCTCTATCCATGCATCCATGCATCCATACAACCATCCGTGCATCCATCCATCCATGCATCCATCCATGCATCCATGCATCCATGCATCCATGCAACCATCCATGCATCCTTGCATCCTTGCATCCTTGCAACCATGCATCCATGCATCCATACAACCATCCATGCATCCATACAACCATCCATGCATCCATGCATCCATGCATCCATGCAACCATCCATGCATCCATGCAACCATCCATGCATCCATGCAACCATCCATGCATCCATGCATCCATGCATCCATCCATCCATGCATCCATGCATCCATGCATCCATCCATGCATCCATCCATGCATCCATCCATCCATGCATCCATCCATGCCTCCATCCATCCATCTTTACCTATCTATCTATCTATCTATCTATCTATCATCTACCATCTCTATCCATGCATCCATGCATCCATGCATGCAACCATGCATGCATCCGTGCATGCAACCATGCAACCATCTGTGCATCCATGCATCCATGCATCCGTGCATCCGTGTATCCATACATCCATGCATCCATGCATGCTTCCATGCATCCATGCATCCATGCATCCATGCATCCATCCATCCATCCATCCATCTTTACCTATCTATCTATCTATCTATCTATCTATCATCTATCTATCATCTATCTATCTATCTATCTATCTATCTATCTATCTATCTATCTATCTATCATCTACCATCTCTATCCATGCAACCATGCAACCATCCGTGCATCCATGCATCCATGCATCCGTGCATCCGTGCATCCATGCATCCATGCATCCGTGCATCCGTGCATCCATGCATCCATGCATCCATCCATGCATCCATCCATGCATCCATGCAACCATCCATGCAACCATCCATGCATCCTTGCATCCATGCATCCATGGATCCATGCATCCATCCATGCATCCATCCATGCATCCATCCATCCATCCATCCATCCATCCATCCATCCATCCACCCACCTACCTACCTACCTACCTACCTACCTACGTACGTACCTACCTACCTTCCTACCTACCTACCAACCTACCTATCTACCATCTCCATCCATGCATCCATGCATCCATCCATGCTTCCATGCATCCATGCATCCATGCATCCATCCATGCATCCATCCATGCATCCATCCATCCATCCATCCATCCATGCATCCATCCATGCCTCCATCCATCCATGCATCCATCCATCCATCCATCTTTACCTATCTATCTATCTATCTATCTATCTATCATCTACCATCTCTATCCATGCATCCATGCATCCATGCATGCATCCATGCATGCATCCATGCATGCATCCATGCATGCAACCATGCAACCATCCGTGCATCCATGCATCCATGCAACCATGCAACCATGCAACCATGCAACCATCCATGCATCCTTGCATCCTTTGCATCCATGCATCCATGCATCCATGCATCCATGCATCCATACAACCATCCGTGCATCCATGCATCCATGCATGCAACCATGCAACCATGCAACCATGCAACCATGCAACCATGCAACCATCCATGCATCCTTGCATCCATGCATCCATCCATGCATCCATCCATGCATCCATCCATCCATCCATCCATCCATCCATCCATCCATGCATCCATTATCCATCCATGCATCCATCCATCCATCCATCCATCCATCTATCTATCATCTATCTATCTATCTATCTATCTATCTATCTATCTATCTATCATCTGCCATCTCTATCCATGCATCCATGCATCCATGCATGCATCCATGCATCCATACAACCATCCATGCATGCAACCATGCAACCATGCATCCATGCATCCATCCATCCATCTTTACCTATCTATCTATCTATCATCTATCTATCTATCTATCTATCTATCTATCTATCTATCTATCTATCTATCTATCTATCATCTACCATCTCTATCCATGCATCCGTGCATCCATCCATGCATCCATGCATCCATCCATGCCTCCATCCATCCATGCATCCATCCATGCCTCCATCCATCCATGCATCCATCCATGCCTCCATCCATCCATCTTTATCTATCTATCTATCTATCTATCTATCTATCTATCTATCTATCTATCTATCATCTACCATCTACCATCTCTATCCATGCATCCATGCATCCATGCATGCAACCATGCATGCATCCGTGCATGCAACCATGCAACCATCCGTGCATCCATGCATCCATGCATCCGTGCATCCGTGCATCCATGCATCCATGCATGCTTCCATGCATCCATGCATCCATGCATCCATCCATCCATGCATCCATACAACCATCCGTGCATCCATCCATCCATGCATCCATGCATCCATCCATGCATCCATGCATCCATGCATCCATGCAACCATCCATGCATCCTTGCATCCATGCATCCATGCATCCATGCATCCATGCATCCATGCATCCATGCAACCATCCATGCATCCATGCAACCATCCATGCATCCATGCATCCATGCATCCATCCATGCATCCATCCATGCATCCATCCCTGCATCCATCCATCCATGCATCCATCCATGCCTCCATCCATCCATCTCTACCTATCTATCTATCTATCTATCTATCTATCATCTACCATCTCTATCCATGCATCCATGCATCCATGCATGCAACCATGCATGCATCCGTGCATGCAACCATGCAACCATCCGTGCATCCAAGCATCCATGCATCCGTGCATCCGTGTATCCATACATCCATGCATCCATGCATGCTTCCATGCATCCATGCATCCATGCATCCATGCATCCATGCATCCATCTTTACCTATCTATCTATCTATCTATCTATCTATCATCTATCTATCATCTATCTATCTATCTATCTATCTATCTATCTATCTATCTATCTATCTATCATCTACCATCTCTATCCATGCAACCATGCAACCATCCGTGCATCCGTGCATCCGTGCATCCATGCATCCATGCATCCGTGCATCCGTGCATCCATGCATCCATGCATCCATCCATGCATCCATCCATGCATCCATGCAACCATCCATGCAACCATCCATGCATCCTTGCATCCATGCATCCATGCATCCATCCATGCATCCATCCATGCATCCATCCATCCATCCATCCATCCATCCATCCATCCATCCACCCACCTACCTACCTACCTACCTACCTACCTACCTACCTACGTACCTACCTACCTTCCTACCTACCTACCAACCTACCTATCTACCATCTCCATCCATGCATCCATGCATCCATCCATGCTTCCATGCATCCATGCATCCATGCATCCATCCATGCATCCATCCATGTATCCATCCATCCATCCATCCATACATGCATCCATCCATGCCTCCATCCATCCATGCATCCATCCATCCATCTTTACCTATCTATCTATCTATCTATCTATCATCTACCATCTCTATCCATGCATCAATGCATCCATGCATGCATCCATGCATGCATCCATGCATGCATCCATGCATGCAACCATGCAACCATCCGTGCATCCATGCATCCATGCATCCATGCAACCATGCAACCATGCAACCATCCATGCATCCTTGCATCCTTTGCATCCATGCATCCATGCATCCATGCATCCATACAACCATCCGTGCATCCATGCATCCATGCATCCATGCATCCATGCATCCATCCATGCAACCATGCAACCATGCAACCATGCAACCATGCAACCATCCATGCATCCTTGCATCCATGCATCCATCCATGCATCCATCCATGCATCCATCCATCCATCCATGCATCCATTATCCATCCATGCATCCATCCATGCATCCATCCATCCATCCATCTATCTATCATCTATCTATCTATCTATCTATCTATCTATCTATCTATCTATCTATCATCTGCCATCTCTATCCATGCATCCATGCATCCATGCATGCATCCATGCATCCATGCATCCATCCATGCATCCATCCATGCATCCATCCATCCATCCATCCATGCATCCATCCATGCCTCCATCCATCCATGCATCCATCCATCCATCTTTACCTATCTATCTATCTATCTATCTATCATCTACCATCTCTATCCATGCATCCATGCATCCATGCATGCATCCATGCATGCATCCATGCATGCATCCATGCATGCAACCATGCAACCATCCGTGCATCCATGCATCCATGCATCCATGCAACCATGCAACCATGCAACCATCCATGCATCCTTGCATCCTTTGCATCCATGCATCCATGCATCCATGCATCCATACAACCATCCGTGCATCCATGCATCCATGCATCCATGCATCCATCCATGCAACCATGCAACCATGCAACCATGCAACCATCCATGCATCCTTGCATCCATGCATCCATCCATGCATCCATCCATGCATCCATCCATCCATCCATGCATCCATTATCCATCCATGCATCCATCCATGCATCCATCCATCCATCCATCTATCTATCATCTATCTACCTATCTATCTATCTATCTATCTATCTATCTATCTATCATCTGCCATCTCTATCCATGCATCCATGCATCCATGCATGCATCCATGCATCCATACAACCATCCATGCATGCAACCATGCAACCATGCATCCATGCATCCATCCATCCATCTTTACCTATCTATCTATCTATCTATCTATCATCTACCATCTCTATCCATGCATCCGTGCATCCATCCATGCATCCATGCATCCATCCATGCCTCCATCCATCCATGCATCCATCCATGCCTCCATCCATCCATGCATCCATCCATGCCTCCATCCATCCATCTTTATCTATCTATCTATCTATCTATCTATCTATCTATCTATCTATCATCTACCATCTCTATCCATGCATCCATGCATCCATGCATGCAACCATGCATGCATCCGTGCATGCAACCATGCAACCATCCGTGCATCCATGCATCCATGCATCCGTGCATCCGTGCATCCATGCATCCATGCATGCTTCCATGCAACCATGCAACCATGCAACCATCCATGCATCCTTGCATCCATGCATCCATCCATGCATCCATCCATGCATCCATCCATGCATCCATCCATCCATCCATGCATCCATTATCCATCCATGCATCCATCCATCCATCCATCCATCCATCTATCTATCATCTATCTATCTATCTATCTATCTATCTATCTATCTATCTATCATCTGCCATCTCTATCCATGCATCCATGCATCCATGCATGCATCCATGCATCCATACAACCATCCATGCATGCAACCATGCAACCATGCATCCATGCATCCATCCATCCATCTTTACCTATCTATCTATCTATCTATCATCTATCTATCTATCTATCTATCTATCTATCTATCTATCTATCTATCTATCATCTACCATCTCTATCCATGCATCCGTGCATCCATCCATGCATCCATGCATCCATCCATGCCTCCATCCATCCATGCATCCATCCATGCCTCCATCCATCCATGCATCCATCCATGCCTCCATCCATCCATCTTTATCTATCTATCTATCTATCTATCTATCTATCTATCTATCTATCTATCATCTACCATCTACCATCTCTATCCATGCATCCATGCATCCATGCATGCAACCATGCATGCATCCGTGCATGCAACCATGCAACCATCCGTGCATCCATGCATCCATGCATCCGTGCATCCGTGCATCCATGCATCCATGCATGCTTCCATGCATCCATGCATCCATGCATCCATCCATCCATGCATCCATGCATCCATCCGTGCATCCATCCATCCATGCATCCATGCAACCATCCATGCATCCTTGCATCCTTGCATCCTTGCAACCATGCATCCATGCATCCATACAACCATCCATGCATCCATGCATCCATGCATCCATGCATCCATGCATCCATGCATCCATGCATCCATGCAACCATCCATGCATCCATGCAACCATCCATGCATCCATGCATCCATGCATCCATCCATGCATCCATCCATGCATCCATCCATGCATCCATCCATCCATGCATCCATCCATGCCTCCATCCATCCATCTCTACCTATCTATCTATCTATCTATCTATCTATCTATCATCTACCATCTCTATCCATGCATCCTTGCATCCTTGCATCCTTGCATCCATGCATCCATGCATCCATACAACCATCCGTGCATCCATGCATCCATGCATCCATGCATCCATCCATGCAACCATGCAACCATGCAACCATGCAACCATGCAACCATCCATGCATCCTTGCATCCATGCATCCATCCATGCATCCATCCAGACATCCATCCATCCATCCATGCATCCATTATCCATCCATGCATCCATCCATGCATCCATCCATCCATCCATCTATCTATCATCTATCTATCTATCTATCTATCTATCTATCTATCTATCTATCTATCATCTGCCATCTCTATCCATGCATCCATGCATCCATCCATGCATCCATCCATGCATCCATCCATCCATCCATCCATGCATCCATCCATGCCTCCATCCATCCATGCATCCATCCATCCATCTTTACCTATCTATCTATCTATCTATCTATCATCTACCATCTCTATCCATGCATCCATGCATCCATGCATGCATCCATGCATGCATCCATGCATGCATCCATGCATGCAACCATGCAACCATCCGTGCATCCATGCATCCATGCATCCATGCAACCATGCAACCATGCAACCATCCATGCATCCATGCATCCATACAACCATCCGTGCATCCATGCATCCATGCATCCATGCATCCATCCATGCAACCATGCAACCATGCAACCATGCAACCATCCATGCATCCTTGCATCCATGCATCCATCCATGCATCCATCCATGCATCCATCCATCCATCCATGCATCCATTATCCATCCATGCATCCAGACATGCATCCATCCATCCATCCATCTATCTATCATCTATCTATCTATCTATCTATCTATCTATCTATCTATCTATCTATCTATCATCTGCCATCTCTATCCATGCATCCATGCATCCATGCATGCATCCATGCATCCATACAACCATCCATGCATGCAACCATGCAACCATGCATCCATGCATCCATCCATCCATCTTTACCTATCTATCTATCTATCATCTATCTATCTATCTATCTATCTATCTATCTATCTATCTATCTATCTATCATCTACCATCTCTATCCATGCATCCGTGCATCCATCCATGCATCCATGCATCCATCCATGCCTCCATCCATCCATGCATCCATCCATGCCTCCATCCATCCATGCATCCATCCATCCATGCATCCATCCATGCCTCCATCCATCCATGCATCCATCCATGCCTCCATCCATCCATCTTTATCTATCTATCTATCTATCTATCTATCTATCTATCATCTACCATCTCTATCCATGCATCCATGCATCCATGCATGCAACCATGCATGCATCCGTGCATGCAACCATGCAACCATCCGTGCATCCATGCATCCATGCATCCGTGCATCCGTGCATCCATGCATCCATGCATGCTTCCATGCAACCATGCAACCATGCAACCATCCATGCATCCTTGCATCCATGCATCCATCCATGCATCCATCCATGCATCCATCCATGCATCCATCCATCCATCCATGCATCCATTATCCATCCATGCATCCATCCATCCATCCATCCATCCATCTATCTATCATCTATCTATCTATCTATCTATCTATCTATCTATCTATCTATCTATCTATCATCTGCCATCTCTATCCATGCATCCATGCATCCATGCATGCATCCATGCATCCATACAACCATCCATGCATGCAACCATGCAACCATGCATCCATGCATCCATCCATCCATCTTTACCTATCTATCTATCTATCATCTATCTATCTATCTATCTATCTATCTATCTATCTATCTATCTATCTATCATCTACCATCTCTATCCATGCATCCGTGCATCCATCCATGCATCCATGCATCCATCCATGCCTCCATCCATCCATGCATCCATCCATGCCTCCATCCATCCATGCATCCATCCATGCCTCCATCCATCCATCTTTATCTATCTATCTATCTATCTATCTATCTATCTATCTATCATCTACCATCCACCATCTCTATCCATGCATCCATGCATCCATGCATGCAACCATGCATGCATCCGTGCATGCAACCATGCAACCATCCGTGCATCCATGCATCCATGCATCCGTGCATCCGTGCATCCATGCATCCATGCATGCTTCCATGCATCCATGCATCCATGCATCCATCCATCCATGCATCCATGCATCCATCCGTGCATCCATCCATCCATGCATCCATGCATCCATGCATCCTTGCATCCTTGCAACCATGCATCCATGCATCCATACAACCATCCATGCATCCATGCATCCATGCATCCATGCATCCATGCATCCATGCATCCATGCATCCATGCATCCATGCAACCATCCATGCATCCATGCAACCATCCATGCATCCATGCATCCATGCATCCATGCATCCATCCATGCATACATACATCCATCCATCCATCCATCCACCTACCTACCTACCTACCTACCTACCTACCTACCTACGTATCTACCATCTCCATCCATGCATCCATGCATCCTTCCATGCTTCCATGCATCCATGCATCCATGCATCCATGCATCCATGCATCCATCCATGCATACATACATCCATCCATGCATCCATCCATCCATCCATCCACCTACCTACCTACCTACCTACCTACCTACCTACCTACCTACCTATCTACCATCTCCATCCATGCATCCATGCATCCATCCATGCTTCCATGCATCCATGCATCTTTACCTATCTATCTATCTATCTATCATCTGCCATCTCTATCCATGCATCCATGCATCCATGCATGCATCCATGCATCCATGCATCCATCCATCCATCCATGCATCCATCCATGCATCCATGCATCCATGCATCCATCCATACATCCATCCATGCATCATTTCATGCATCCATCCATCCATCCATCCATGCATCCATGCATCCATGCATCCATGCATCCATGCATCCATGCATCCATCTATCTATCTATCTATCTATCTATCATCTCCATCCATGCATCCATGCATCCATGCATCCATGCATCCATCCATCCATCCATGCATCCATCCATGCATCCATCCATCCATGCATCCATGCATCCATCCATCTATCTATCTATCTATCTATCTATCTATCTATCTATCTATCTATCTATCTATCTACCATCTCCATCCATGCATCCATCCATCCATGCATCCATCCATCCATCCATGCATCCATCCATGCATCCATGCATCCATGCATCCATCCATACATCCATCCATGCATCCATTCATGCATCCATCCATCCATCCATCCATGCATCCATGCATCCATGCATCCATGCATCCATGCATCCATCCATCCATGCATCCATCCATCCATGCATCCATCCATCCATGCATCCATGCATCCATCCATGCATCCATCCATGCATCCATGCAACCATCCATGCAACCATCCATGCATCCTTGCATCCATGCATCCATGCATCCATGCATCCATCCATGCATCCATCCATGCATCCATCCATCCATCCATCCATCCATCCATCCATCCATCCACCCACCTACCTACCTACCTACCTACCTACCTACCTACGTACCTACCTACCTTCCTACCTACCTACCAACCTACCTATCTACCATCTCCATCCATGCATCCATGCATCCATCCATGCTTCCATGCATCCATGCATCCATGCATCCATCCATGCATCCATCCATGCATCCATCCATCCATCCATCCATCCATGCATCCATCCATGCCTCCATCCATCCATGCATCCATCCATCCATCTTTACCTATCTATCTATCTATCTATCTATCTATCATCTACCATCTCTATCCATGCATCCATGCATCCATGCATGCATCCATGCATGCATCCATGCATGCATCCATGCATGCAACCATGCAACCATCCGTGCATCCATGCATCCATGCAACCATGCAACCATGCAACCATCCATACATCCTTGCATCCTTTGCATCCATGCATCCATGCATCCATGCATCCATACAACCATCCGTGCATCCATGCATCCATGCATCCATGCATCCATCCATGCAACCATGCAACCATGCAACCATGCAACCATCCATGCATCCATCCATGCATCCATCCATGCATCCATCCATGCATCCATCCATCCATCCATGCATCCATTATCCATCCATGCATCCATCCATCCATCCATCCATCCATCTATCTATCATCTATCTATCTATCTATCTATCTATCTATCTATCTATCTATCT
>NW_027256906.1:312500-332500 GCF_029215685.1 Pituophis catenifer annectens | reverse complement strand
CATGCATCCATGCATCCATGCATCCATACAACCATCCATGCATCCTTGCATCCTTTGCATCCATGCATCCATCCATGCATCCATCCATGCATCCATCCATCCATCCATGCATCCATTATCCATCCATGCATCCATCCATGCATCCATCCATCCATCCATCTATCTATCATCTATCTATCTATCTATCTATCTATCTATCTATCTATCTATCTATCTATCATCTGCCATCTCTATCCATGCATCCATGCATCCATGCATGCATCCATGCATCCATACAACCATCCATGCATGCAACCATGCAACCATGCATCCATGCATCCATCCATCCATCTTTACCTATCTATCTATCATCTATCTATCTATCTATCTATCTATCTATCTATCTATCTATCTATCTATCTATCTATCTATCATCTACCATCTCTATCCATGCATCCATGCATCCATGCATGCAACCATGCATGCATCCGTGCATGCAACCATGCAACCATCCGTGCATCCATGCATCCATGCATCCGTGCATCCGTGTATCCATGCATCCATGCATCCATGCATGCTTCCATGCATCCATGCATCCATGCATCCATCCATCCATCTTTACCTATCTATCTATCTATCTATCATCTATCTATCTATCTATCTATCTATCTATCTATCTATCTATCTATCTATCTATCTATCTATCATCTACCATCTCTATCCATGCATCCGTGCATCCATGCAACCATCCATCCATCCATGCATCCATCCATGCCTCCATCCATCCATGCATCCATCCATGCCTCCATCCATCCATCTTTATCTATCTATCTATCTATCTATCTATCTATCTATCTATCTATCTATCTATCTATCATCTACCATCTCTATCCATGCATCCATGCATCCATGCATGCAACCATGCATGCATCCGTGCATGCAACCATGCAACCATCCGTGCATCTGTGCATCCGTGCATCCGTGCATCCATGCATCCATGCATCCATGCATCCATGCATCCATACAACCATCCGTGCATCCATCCATCCATCCATCCATGCATCCATCCATGCATCCATGCATCCATGCATCCATGCAACCATCCATGCATCCTTGCATCCTTGCATCCTTGCAACCATGCATCCATACAACCATCCATGCATCCATACAACCATCCATGCATCCATGCATCCATGCATCCATGCATCCATCCATGCCTCCATCCATCCATGCATCCATCCATGCCTCCATCCATCCATGCATCCATCCATGCCTCCATCCATCCATCTTTATCTATCTATCTATCTATCTATCTATCTATCTATCTATCATCTACCATCTCTATCCATGCATCCATGCATCCATGCATGCAACCATGCATGCATCCGTGCATGCAACCATGCAACCATCCGTGCATCCATGCATCCATGCATCCGTGCATCCGTGCATCCATGCATCCATGCATGCTTCCATGCATCCATGCATCCATGCATCCATCCATCCATGCATCCATACAACCATCCGTGCATCCATCCATCCATGCATCCATGCATCCATCCATGCATCCATGCATCCATGCATCCATGCAACCATCCATGCATCCTTGCATCCTTGCATCCTTGCAACCATGCATCCATGCATCCATACAACCATCCATGCATCCATGCATCCATGCATCCATGCATCCATGCATCCATGCATCCATGCAACCATCCATGCATCCATGCAACCATCCATGCATCCATGCATCCATGCATCCATCCATGCATCCATCCATGCATCCATCCATGCATCCATCCATCCATGCATCCATCCATGCCTCCATCCATCCATCTTTACCTATCTATCTATCTATCTATCTATCTATCTATCTATCATCTACCATCTCTATCCATGCATCCATGCATCCGTGCATGCAACCATGCAACCATCCGTGCATCCATGCATCCATGCATCCGTGCATCCGTGCATCCATGCATCCATGCATCCATCCATCCATGCATCCATCCATGCATCCATGCAACCATCCGTGCATCCATGCATCCATGCATCCGTGCATCCATGCATCCATGCATCCATCCATGCATCCATGCATCCATGCAACCATCCATGCATCCATGCAACCATGCATCCATCCATGCATCCATCCATGCATCCATCCATCCATCCATCCATCCATCCATCCATGCATCCATGCATCCATCTATGCATCCATCCATGCATCCATGCAACCATCCATCCATCCATCCATGCATCCATCCATCCATCTTTACCTATCTATCTATCTATCTATCTATCATCTATCTATCATCTACCATCTATCTATCTATCATCTACAATCTCTATCCATGCATCCATGCATCCATGCATGGAAGCATGCATGCAACCATGCATGCATCCATGCATGCAACCATGCAACCATCCGTGCATCCGTGCATCCATGCATCCGTGCATCCATGCATCCATGCATCCATCCATGCATCCATGCATCCATGCAACCATCCATGCATCCATGCAACCATGCATCCATCCATGCATCCATCCATGCATCCATCCATCCATCCATCCATCCATCCATCCATCCATGCATCCATGCATCCATCTATGCATCCATCCATGCATCCATGCAACCATCCATGCTTCCATTCATCCATGCATCCATGCATCCATCCATCCATCCATCCATGCATCCATCCATCCATCTTTACCTATCTATCTATCTATCTATCTATCATCTATCTATCATCTACCATCTCTATCCATGCATCCATGCATCCATGCATGCAACCATGCATGCATCCATGCATGCAACCATGCATGCAACCATGCAACCATCCGTGCATCCGTGCATCCATGCATCCGTGCATCCATGCATCCATGCATCCATGCATCCATGCATCCATCCATGCATCCATCCATCCATACATCCATCCATCCATCTATCTATCATCTATCTATCTATCTATCTATCTATCTATCTATCTATCTATCTATCTATCTGCCATCTCTATCCATGCATCCATGCATCCATGCAACCATCCATCCATCCATGCATCCATCCATGCCTCCATCCATCCATGCATCCATCCATGCCTCCATCCATCCATCTTTATCTATCTATCTATCTATCTATCTATCTATCTATCTATCTATCTATCATCTACCATCTCTATCCATGCATCCATGCATCCATGCATGCAACCATGCATGCATCCGTGCATGCAACCATGCAACCATCCGTGCATCTGTGCATCCGTGCATCCGTGCATCCATGCATCCATGCATCCATGCATCCATGCATCCATGCATCCATGCATCCATGCATCCATCCATGCATCCATCCATGCATCCATCCATCCATCCATCCATCCATGCATCCATCCATGCCTCCATCCATCCATGCATCCATCCATCCATCTTTACCTATCTATCTATCTATCTATCTATCTATCTATCTATCATCTACCATCTCTATCCATGCATCCATGCATCCATGCATGCATCCATGCATGCATCCATGCATGCATCCATGCATGCAACCATGCAACCATCCGTGCATCCATGCATCCATGCATCCATGCAACCATGCAACCATGCAACCATGCAACCATCCATGCATCCATGCATCCATGCATCCATCCATGCAACCATGCAACCATGCAACCATGCAACCATCCATGCATCCTTGCATCCATGCATCCATCCATGCATCCATCCATGCATCCATCCATCCATCCATGCATCCATTATCCATCCATGCATCCATCCATGCATCCATCCATCCATCCATCTATCTATCATCTATCTATCTATCTATCTATCTATCTATCTATCTATCTATCTATCATCTGCCATCTCTATCCATGCATCCATGCATCCATCCATGCATCCATTATCCATCCATGCATCCATCCATGCATCCATCCATCCATCTATCTATCATCTATCTATCTATCTATCTATCTATCTATCTATCTATCTATCATCTGCCATCTCTATCCATGCATCCATGCATCCATGCATGCATCCATGCATCCATACAACCATCCATGCATGCAACCATGCAACCATGCATCCATGCATCCATCCATCCATCTTTACCAATCTATCTATCTATCATCTATCTATCTATCTATCTATCTATCTATCTATCTATCTATCTATCTATCTATCATCTACCATCTCTATCCATGCATCCGTGCATCCATCCATGCATCCATGCATCCATCCATGCCTCCATCCATCCATGCATCCATCCATGCCTCCATCCATCCATGCATCCATCCATGCCTCCATCCATCCATCTTTATCTATCTATCTATCTATCTATCTATCTATCTATCTATCTATCTATCATCTACCATCTCTATCCATGCATCCATGCATCCATGCATGCAACCATGCATGCATCCGTGCATGCAACCATGCAACCATCCGTGCATCCATGCATCCATGCATCCGTGCATCCGTGCATCCATGCATCCATGCATGCTTCCATGCATCCATGCATCCATGCATCCATGCATCCATGCATCCATACAACCATCCGTGCATCCATCCATCCATGCATCCATGCATCCATCCATGCATCCATGCATCCATGCAACCATCCATGCATCCTTGCATCCTTGCATCCTTGCAACCATGCATCCATGCATCCATACAACCATCCATGCATCCATGCATCCATGCATCCATGCATCCATGCATCCATGCATCCATGCAACCATCCATGCATCCATGCAACCATCCATGCATCCATGCATCCATGCATCCATCCATGCATCCATCCATGCATCCATCCATGCATCCATCCATCCATGCATCCATCCATGCCTCCATCCATCCATCTTTACCTATCTATCTATCTATCTATCTATCTATCTATCTATCATCTACCATCTCTATCCATGCATCCATGCATCCATGCATGCAACCATGCATGCATCCGTGCATGCAACCATGCAACCATCCGTGCATCCATGCATCCATGCATCCGTGCATCCATGCATCCATGCATGCTTCCATGCATCCATGCATCCATGCATCCATGCATCCATCCATCCATCTTTACCTATCTATCTATCTATCATCTATCTATCATCTATCTATCTATCTATCTATCTATCTATCTATCTATCTATCTATCTATCTATCTATCATCTACCATCTCTATCCATGCAACCATGCAACCATCCGTGCATCCGTGCATCCATGCATCCATGCATCCATCCATGCATCCATCCATGCATCCATGCAACCATCCATGCAACCATCCATGCATCCTTGCATCCATGCATCCATGCATCCATGCATCCATCCATGCATCCATCCATCCATGCATCCATCCATCCATCCATCCATCCATCCATCCACCCACCTACCTACCTACCTACCTACCTACGTACCTACCTACCTACGTACCTACCAACCTACCTATCTACCATCTCCATCCATGCATCCATGCATCCATCCATGCTTCCATGCATCCATGCATCCATGCATCCATCCATGCATCCATCCATGCATCCATCCATCCATCCATCCATCCATGCATCCATCCATGCCTCCATCCATCCATGCATCCATCCATCCATCTTTACCTATCTATCTATCTATCTATCTATCTATCTATCTATCTATCATCTACCATCTCTATCCATGCATCCATGCATCCATGCATGCATCCATGCATGCATCCATGCATGCATCCATGCATGCATCCATGCATGCATCCATGCATCCATGCATCCATGCATCCATGCATCCATGCAACCATGCAACCATGCAACCATCCATGCATCCTTTGCATCCATGCATCCATGCATGCATCCATGCATGCATCCATGCATGCATCCATGCATGCAACCATGCATGCATCCATGCATCCATGCATCCATGCATCCATGCATCCATGCAACCATGCAACCATGCAACCATCCATGCATCCTTTGCATCCATGCATCCATCCATGCATCCATCCATGCATCCATCCATCCATCCATCCATCCATGCATCCATCCATGCCTCCATCCATCCATCTTTACCTATCTATCTATCTATCTATCTATCTATCTATCTATCTATCATCTACCATCTCTATCCGTGCATCCATGCATCCATGCATCCATACAACCATCCGTGCATCCATGCATCCATGCATCCATGCATCCATCCATGCAACCATGCAACCATGCAACCATGCAACCATCCATGCATCCTTGCATCCATGCATCCATCCATGCATCCATCCATGCATCCATCCATCCATCCATGCATCCATTATCCATCCATGCATCCATCCATGCATCCATCCATCCATCCATCTATCTATCATCTATCTATCTATCTATCTATCTATCTATCTATCTATCTATCTATCTATCTATCATCTGCCATCTCTATCCATGCATCCATGCATCCATGCATGCATCCATGCATCCATACAACCATCCATGCATGCAACCATGCAACCATGCATCCATGCATCCATCCATCCATCTTTACCTATCTATCTATCTATCTATCTATCTATCTATCTATCTATCTATCTATCATCTACCATCTCTATCCATGCATCCGTGCATCCATCCATGCATCCATGCATCCATGCATCCATGCATCCATGCATCCATGCATCCATCCATGCATACATACATCCATCCATCCATCCATCCATCCACCTACCTACCTACCTACCTACCTACCTACCTACCTACCTACGTATCTACCATCTCC
This sequence comes from Pituophis catenifer annectens, assembly GCF_029215685.1. NCBI lineage: Eukaryota > Metazoa > Chordata > Lepidosauria > Squamata > Colubridae > Pituophis > Pituophis catenifer. Next base: position 325,783 of record NW_027256906.1, on the reverse strand, counting down.
ATCCATGCATCCATGCATCCTTCCATGCTTCCATGCATCCATGCATCCATGCATCCATGCATCCATGCATCCATCCATGCATACATACATCCATCCATGCATCCATCCATCCATCCATCCATCCACCTACCTACCTACCTACCTACCTACCTACCTACCTACCTATCTACCATCTCCATCCATGCATCCATGCATCCATCCATGCATCCATCCATGCATCCATCCATCCATCCATGCATCCATTATCCATCCATGCATCCATCCATCCATCCATCTATCTATCATCTATCTATCTATCTATCTATCTATCTATCTATCTATCTATCTATCTATCTGCCATCTCTATCCATGCATCCATGCATCCATGCAACCATCCATCCATCCATGCATCCATCCATGCCTCCATCCATCCATGCATCCATCCATGCCTCCATCCATCCATCTTTATCTATCTATCTATCTATCTATCTATCTATCTATCTATCTATCTATCATCTACCATCTCTATCCATGCATCCATGCATCCATGCATGCAACCATGCATGCATCCGTGCATGCAACCATGCAACCATCCGTGCATCTGTGCATCCGTGCATCCGTGCATCCATGCATCCATGCATCCATGCATCCATGCATCCATACAACCATCCGTGCATCCATCCATCCATCCATCCATGCATCCATCCATGCATCCATGCATCCATGCATCCATGCAACCATCCATGCATCCTTGCATCCTTGCATCCTTGCAACCATGCATCCATACAACCATCCATGCATCCATACAACCATCCATGCATCCATGCATCCATGCATCCATGCAACCATCCATGCATCCATGCAACCATCCATGCATCCATGCAACCATCCATGCATCCATGCATCCATGCAACCATCCATGCATCCATGCATCCATGCATCCATGCATCCATGCATCCATCCATGCATCCATCCATGCATCCATCCATCCATGCATCCATCCATGCATCCATCCATCCATCTTTACCTATCTATCTATCTATCTATCTATCTATCTATCTATCTATCATCTACCATCTCTATCCATGCATCCATGCATCCATGCATGCAACCATGCATGCATCCGTGCATGCAACCATGCAACCATCCGTGCATCCATGCATCCATGCATCCGTGCATCCGTGTATCCATACATCCATGCATCCATGCATGCTTCCATGCATCCATGCATCCATGCATCCATGCATCCATCCATCCATCTTTACCTATCTATCTATCTATCTATCTATCTATCATCTATCTATCATCTATCTATCTATCTATCTATCTATCTATCTATCTATCTATCTATCTATCTATCTATCATCTACCATCTCTATCCATGCAACCATGCAACAATCCGTGCATCCATGCATCCATGCATCCGTGCATCCGTGCATCCATGCATCCATGCATCCGTGCATCCGTGCATCCATGCATCCATCCATGCATCCATCCATGCATCCATCCATGCATCCATGCAACCATCCATGCAACCATCCATGCATCCTTGCATCCATGCATCCATGCATCCATGCATCCATCCATGCATCCATCCATGCATCCATCCATCCATCCATCCATCCATCCATCCACCCACCTACCTACCTACCTACCTACCTACCTACGTACCTACCTACCTTCCTACCTACCTACCAACCTACCTATCTACCATCTCCATCCATGCATCCATGCATCCATCCATGCTTCCATGCATCCATGCATCCATGCATCCATCCATGCATCCATCCATGTATCCATCCATCCATCCATCCATCCATCCATGCATCCATCCATGCCTCCATCCATCCATGCATCCATCCATCCATCTTTACCTATCTATCTATCTATCTATCTATCTATCATCTACCATCTCTATCCATGCATCCATGCATCCATGCATGCATCCATGCATGCATCCATGCATGCAACCATGCATGCAACCATGCAACCATCCGTGCATCCATGCATCCATGCATCCATGCAACCATGCAACCATGCAACCATCCATGCATCCTTGCATCCTTTGCATCCATGCATCCATGCATCCATGCATCCATGCATCCATACAACCATCCGTGCATCCATGCATCCATGCATCCATGCATCCATCCATGCAACCATGCAACCATGCAACCATGCAACCATCCATGCATCCTTGCATCCATGCATCCATCCATGCATCCATCCATGCATCCATCCATCCATCCATGCATCCATTATCCATCCATGCATCCATCCATGCATCCATCCATCCATCCATCTATCTATCATCTATCTATCTATCTATCTATCTATCTATCTATCTATCTATCTATCTATCTATCATCTGCCATCTCTATCCATGCATCCATGCATCCATACAACCATCCATGCATGCAACCATGCAACCATGCATCCATGCATCCATCCATCCATCTTTACCTATCTATCTATCTATCATCCATCTATCTATCTATCTATCTATCTATCTATCTATCTATCTATCTATCTATCTATCTATCATCTACCATCTCTATCCATGCATCCGTGCATCCATCCATGCATCCATGCATCCATCCATGCCTCCATCCATCCATGCATCCATCCATGCCTCCATCCATCCATGCATCCATCCATGCCTCCATCCATCCATCTTTATCTATCTATCTATCTATCTATCTATCTATCTATCTATCTATCATCTACCATCTCTATCCATGCATCCATGCATCCATGCATGCAACCATGCATGCATCCGTGCATGCAACCATGCAACCATCCGTGCATCCATGCATCCATGCATCCGTGCATCCATGCAACCATCCATGCATCCTTGCATCCTTGCATCCTTGCAACCATGCATCCATACAACCATCCATGCATCCATACAACCATCCATGCATCCATGCATCCATGCATCCATGCAACCATCCATGCATCCATGCAACCATCCATGCATCCATGCATCCATCCATGCATCCATGCATCCATGCATCCATCCATGCATCCATCCATGCATCCATCCATCCATGCATCCATCCATGCCTCCATCCATCCATCTTTACCTATCTATCTATCTATCTATCTATCTATCTATCTATCATCTACCATCTCTATCCATGCATCCATGCATCCATGCATGCAACCATGCATGCATCCGTGCATGCAACCATGCAACCATCCGTGCATCCATGCATCCATGCATCCGTGCATCCGTGTATCCATACATCCATGCATCCATGCATGCTTCCATGCATCCATGCATCCATGCATCCATGCATCCATCCATCCATCTTTACCTATCTATCTATCTATCTATCTATCTATCTATCATCTATCTATCATCTATCTATCTATCTATCTATCTATCTATCTATCTATCTATCTATCTATCTATCATCTACCATCTCTATCCATGCAACCATGCAACCATCCGTGCATCCATGCATCCATGCATCCGTGCATCCGTGCATCCATGCATCCATGCATCCGTGCATCCGTGCATCCATGCATCCATGCATCCATCCATGCATCCATCCATGCATCCATGCAACCATCCATGCAACCATCCATGCATCCTTGCATCCATGCATCCATGCATCCATGCATCCATCCATGCATCCATCCATGCATCCATCCATCCATCCATCCATCCATCCATCCATCCACCCACCTACCTACCTACCTACCTACCTACCTACCTACGTACCTACCTACCTTCCTACCTACCTACCAACCTACCTATCTACCATCTCCATCCATGCATCCATGCATCCATCCATGCTTCCATGCATCCATGCATCCATGCATCCATCCATGCATCCATCCATGTATCCATCCATCCATCCATCCATCCATGCATCCATCCATGCCTCCATCCATCCATGCATCCATCCATCCATCTTTACCTATCTATCTATCTATCTATCTATCTATCTATCATCTACCATCTCTATCCATGCATCCATGTATCCATGCATGCATCCATGCATGCATCCATGCATGCAACCATGCAACCATCCGTGCATCCATGCATCCATGCATCCATGCAACCATGCAACCATGCAACCATCCATGCATCCTTGCATCCTTTGCATCCATGCATCCATGCATCCATGCATCCATACAACCATCCGTGCATCCATGCATCCATGCATCCATGCATCCATCCATGCAACCATGCAACCATGCAACCATGCAACCATCCATGCATCCTTGCATCCATGCATCCATCCATGCATCCATCCATGCATCCATCCATCCATCCATGCATCCATTATCCATTCATGCATCCATCCATGCATCCATCCATCCATCCATCTATCTATCATCTATCTATCTATCTATCTATCTATATATCTATCTATCTATCTATCTATCTATCATCTGCCATCTCTATCCATGCATCCATGCATCCATGCATGCATCCATGCATCCATACAACCATCCATGCATGCAACCATGCAACCATGCATCCATGCATCCATCCATCCATCTTTACCTATCTATCTATCTATCATCTATCTATCTATCTATCTATCTATCTACCTATCTATCTATCTATCATCTACCATCTCTATCCATGCATCCGTGCATCCATCCATGCATCCATGCATCCATCCATGCCTCCATCCATCCATGCATCCATCCATGCCTCCATCCATCCATGCATCCATCCATGCCTCCATCCATCCATCTTTATCTATCTATCTATCTATCTATCTATCTATCTATCTATCTATCTATCTATCTATCATCTACCATCTCTATCCATGCATCCATGCATCCATCCATGCATCCATGCATGCATCCGTGCATGCAACCATGCAACCATCCGTGCATCCATGCATCCATGCATCCGTGCATCCGTGCATCCATGCATCCATGCATGCTTCCATGCATCCATGCATCCATGCATCCATCCATCCATGCATCCATACAACCATCCGTGCATCCATCCATCCATGCATCCATGCATCCATCCATGCATCCATGCATCCATGCATCCATGCATCCATGCAACCATCCATGCATCCTTGCATCCTTGCATCCTTGCAACCATGCATCCATGCATCCATACAACCATCCATGCATCCATGCATCCATGCATCCATGCATCCATGCAACCATCCATGCATCCATGCAACCATCCATGCATCCATGCATCCATGCATCCATCCATGCATCCATCCATGCATCCATCCATGCATCCATCCATCCATGCATCCATCCATGCCTCCATCCATCCATCTTTACCTATCTATCTATCTATCTATCTATCTATCATCTACCATCTCTATCCATGCATCCATGCATCCATGCATGCAACCATGCATGCATCCGTGCATGCAACCATGCAACCATCCGTGCATCCATGCATCCATGCATCCGTGCATCCGTGCATCCATGCATCCATGCATCCATGCATGCTTCCATGCATCCATGCATCCATGCATCCATGCATCCATCCATCCATCTTTACCTATCTATCTATCTATCTATCTATCTATCTATCTATCTATCTATCTATCTATCATCTACCATCTCTATCCATGCAACCATGCAACCATCCGTGCATCCATGCATCCATGCATCCGTGCATCCGTGCATCCATGCATCCATGCATCCATGCATCCGTGCATCCTTGCATCCATGCATCCATGCATCCATCCATGCATCCATCCATGCATCCATGCAACCATCCATGCAACCATCCATGCATCCTTGCATCCATGCATCCATGCATCCATGCATCCATCCATGCATCCATCCATGCATCCATCCATCCATCCATCCATCCATCCATCCACCCACCTACCTACCTACCTACCTACCTACCTACCTACGTACCTACCTACCTTCCTACCTACCTACCAACCTACCTATCTACCATCTCCATCCATGCATCCATCCATGCTTCCATGCATCCATGCATCCATGCATCCATGCATCCATCCATGCATCCATCCATGCATCCATCCATCCATCCATCCATCCATGCATCCATCCATGCCTCCATCCATCCATGCATCCATCCATCCATCTTTACCTATCTATCTATCTATCTATCTATCTATCTATCTATCATCTACCATCTCTATCCATGCATCCATGCATCCATGCATGCATCCATGCATGCATCCATGCATGCATCCATGCATGCAACCATGCAACCATCCGTGCATCCATGCATCCATGCATCCATGCAACCATGCAACCATGCAACCATGCAACCATCCATGCATCCATGCATCCATGCATCCATCCATGCAACCATGCAACCATGCAACCATGCAACCATCCATGCATCCTTGCATCCATGCATCCATCCATGCATCCATCCATGCATCCATCCATCCATCCATGCATCCATTATCCATCCATGCATCCATCCATGCATCCATCCATCCATCCATCTATCTATCATCTATCTATCTATCTATCTATCTATCTATCTATCTATCTATCTATCATCTGCCATCTCTATCCATGCATCCATGCATCCATCCATGCATCCATTATCCATCCATGCATCCATCCATGCATCCATCCATCCATCTATCTATCATCTATCTATCTATCTATCTATCTATCTATCTATCTATCTATCTATCTATCTATCATCTGCCATCTCTATCCATGCATCCATGCATCCATGCATGCATCCATGCATCCATACAACCATCCATGCATGCAACCATGCAACCATGCATCCATGCATCCATCCATCCATCTTTACCAATCTATCTATCTATCATCTATCTATCTATCTATCTATCTATCTATCTATCTATCTATCTATCTATCTATCATCTACCATCTCTATCCATGCATCCGTGCATCCATCCATGCATCCATGCATCCATCCATGCCTCCATCCATCCATGCATCCATCCATGCCTCCATCCATCCATGCATCCATCCATGCCTCCATCCATCCATCTTTATCTATCTATCTATCTATCTATCTATCTATCTATCTATCTATCTATCTATCATCTACCATCTCTATCCATGCATCCATGCATCCATGCATGCAACCATGCATGCATCCGTGCATGCAACCATGCAACCATCCGTGCATCCATGCATCCATGCATCCGTGCATCCGTGCATCCATGCATCCATGCATGCTTCCATGCATCCATGCATCCATGCATCCATGCATCCATGCATCCATACAACCATCCGTGCATCCATCCATCCATGCATCCATGCATCCATCCATGCATCCATGCATCCATGCAACCATCCATGCATCCTTGCATCCTTGCATCCTTGCAACCATGCATCCATGCATCCATACAACCATCCATGCATCCATGCATCCATGCATCCATGCATCCATGCATCCATGCATCCATGCAACCATCCATGCATCCATGCAACCATCCATGCATCCATGCATCCATGCATCCATCCATGCATCCATCCATGCATCCATCCATGCATCCATCCATCCATGCATCCATCCATGCCTCCATCCATCCATCTTTACCTATCTATCTATCTATCTATCTATCTATCTATCTATCTATCATCTACCATCTCTATCCATGCATCCGTGCATGCAACCATGCAACCATCCGTGCATCCATGCATCCATGCATCCGTGCATCCATGCATCCATGCATGCTTCCATGCATCCATGCATCCATGCATCCATGCATCCATCCATCCATCTTTACCTATCTATCTATCTATCATCTATCTATCATCTATCTATCTATCTATCTATCTATCTATCTATCTATCTATCTATCTATCATCTACCATCTCTATCCATGCAACCATGCAACCATCCGTGCATCCGTGCATCCATGCATCCATGCATCCATCCATGCATCCATCCATGCATCCATGCAACCATCCATGCAACCATCCATGCATCCTTGCATCCATGCATCCATGCATCCATGCATCCATCCATGCATCCATCCATCCATGCATCCATCCATCCATCCATCCATCCATCCATCCATCCACCCACCTACCTACCTACCTACCTACCTACGTACCTACCTACCTACGTACCTACCAACCTACCTATCTACCATCTCCATCCATGCATCCATGCATCCATCCATGCTTCCATGCATCCATGCATCCATGCATCCATCCATGCATCCATCCATGCATCCATCCATCCATCCATCCATCCATGCATCCATCCATGCCTCCATCCATCCATGCATCCATCCATCCATCTTTACCTATCTATCTGTCTATCTATCTATCTATCTATCTATCTATCTATCTATCATCTACCATCTCTATCCATGCATCCATGCATCCATGCATGCAACCATGCATGCATCCGTGCATGCAACCATGCAACCATCCGTGCATCCATGCATCCATGCATCCGTGCATCCGTGTATCCATGCATCCATGCATCCATGCATGCTTCCATGCATCCATGCATCCATGCATCCATCCATCCATGCATCCATACAACCACCCGTGCATCCATCCATCCATGCATCCATGCATCCATCCATGCATCCATGCATCCATGCAACCATGAAACCATCCATGCATCCTTGCATCCATGCAACCATGCATCCATGCATCCATACAACCATCCATGCATCCATGCATCCATGCATCCATGCATCCATGCATCCATCCATGCTTCCATTCATCCATGCATCCATCCATCCATCCATCCATGCATCCATCCATCCATCTTTACCTATCTATCTATCTGTCTATCTATCTATCTATCTATCTATCTATCTATCTATCTATCTATCTATCTATCTATCATCTACCATCTCTATCCATGCATCCATGCATCCATGCATGCAACCATGCATGCATCCGTGCATGCAACCATGCAACCATCCGTGCATCCATGCATCCATGCATCCGTGCATCCGTGTATCCATACATCCATGCATCCATGCATGCTTCCATGCATCCATGCATCCATGCATCCATCCATCCATCTTTACCTATCTATCTATCTATCTATCTATCTATCATCTATCTATCATCTATCTATCTATCTATCTATCTATCTATCTATCTATCTATCTATCTATCTATCATCTACCATCTCTATCCATGCAACCATGCAACCATCCGTGCATCCATGCATCCATGCATCCGTGCATCCGTGCATCCATGCATCCATGCATCCGTGCATCCGTGCATCCATGCATCCATGCATCCATCCATGCATCCATGCAACCATCCATGCAACCATCCATGCATCCTTGCATCCATGCATCCATGGATCCATGCATCCATCCATGCATCCATCCATGCATCCATCCATCCATCCATCCATCCATCCATCCATCCACCCACCTACCTACCTACCTACCTACCTACCTACCTACCTACCTACGTACCTACCTACCTTCCTACCTACCTACCAACCTACCTATCTACCATCTCCATCCATGCATCCATGCATCCATCCATGCTTCCATGCATCCATGCATCCATGCATCCATCCATGCATCCATCCATGCATCCATCCATCCATCCATCCATCCATGCATCCATCCATGCCTCCATCCATCCATGCATCCATCCATCCATCTTTACCTATCTATCTATCTATCTATCTATCTATCATCTACCATCTCTATCCATGCATCCATGCATCCATGCATGCATCCATGCATGCAACCATGCATGCAACCATGCAACCATCCGTGCATCCATGCATCCATGCATCCATGCAACCATGCAACCATGCAACCATCCATGCATCCTTGCATCCTTTGCATCCATGCATCCATGCATCCATGCATCCATACAACCATCCGTGCATCCATGCATCCATGCATCCATGCATCCATCCATGCAACCATGCAACCATGCAACCATGCAACCATCCATGCATCCTTGCATCCATGCATCCATCCATGCATCCATCCATGCATCCATCCATCCATCCATGCATCCATTATCCATCCATGCATCCATCCATGCATCCATCCATCCATCCATCTATCTATCATCTATCTATCTATCTATCTATCTATCTATCTATCTATCTATCTATCTATCTATCATCTGCCATCTCTATCCATGCATCCATGCATCCATGCATGCATCCATGCATCCATACAACCATCCATGCATGCAACCATGCAACCATGCATCCATGCATCCATCCATCCATCTTTACCTATCTATCTATCTATCATCTATCTATCTATCTATCTATCTATCTATCTATCTATCTATCTATCTATCATCTACCATCTCTATCCATGCATCCGTGCATCCATCCATGCATCCATGCATCCATCCATGCCTCCATCCATCCATGCATCCATCCATGCCTCCATCCATCCATGCATCCATCCATGCCTCCATCCATCCATCTATCTATCTATCTATCTATCTATCTATCTATCTATCTATCTATCTATCTATCTATCATCTACCATCTCTATCCATGCATCCATGCATCCATGCATGCAACCATGCATGCATCCGTGCATGCAACCATGCAACCATCCGTGCATCCATGCATCCATGCATCCGTGCATCCGTGTATCCATGCATCCATGCATCCATGCATCCATCCATCCATGCATCCATACAACCATCCGTGCATCCATCCATCCATGCATCCATGCATCCATCCATGCATCCATGCATCCATGCATCCATGCAACCATCCATGCATCCTTGCATCCTTGCATCCTTGCAACCATGCATCCATGCATCCATACAACCATCCATGCATCCATGCATCCATGCATCCATGCATCCATGCATCCATGCAACCATCCATGCAACCATCCATGCATCCTTGCATCCGTGCATCCGTGCATCCGTGCATCCAGGCATCCGTGCATCCATGCATCCATGCATCCGTGCATCCGTGCATCCATGCATCCATGCATCCATGCATCCATCCATGCATCCATCCATGCATCCATGCAACCATCCATGCATCCTTGCATCCATGCATCCATGCATACATGCATCCATGCATCCATCCATCCATCCATCCATCCATGCATCCATCCATCCATCCATCTACCTACCTACCTACCTACCTACCTACCTACCTACCTACCTACCAACCAACCTACCTATCTACCATCTCCATCCATGCATCCATGCATCCATCCATGCTTCCATGCATCCATGCATCCATGCATCCATCCATGCATCCATCCATGCATCCATCCATCCATCCATCCATCCATGCATCCATCCATGCCTCCATCCATCCATGCATCCATCCATCCATCTTTACCTATCTATCTATCTATCTATCTATCTATCTATCTATCTATCTATCTATCTATCTATCATCTGCCATCTCTATCCATGCATCCATGCATCCATGCATGCATCCATGCATGCAACCATGCAACCATGCATCCATGCATACATACAACCATCCGTGCATCCATGCATCCATGCATCCATCCATGCAACCATGCATCCATGCATCCATGCATCCATGCATGCATCCATCCATCCATGCATCCATCCATCCATCCATCCATCCATCCATCTACCTACCTACCTACCTACCTACCTATCTATCTATCTACCATCTCCATCCATGCATCCATGCATCCATCCATGCTTCCATTCATCCATGCATCCATGCATCCATCCATCCATCCATCCATGCATCCATCCATCCATCCATCTTTACCTATCTATCTATCTATCTATCTATCTATCTATCATCTACCATCTCTATCCATGCATCCATGCATCCATCCATGCTTCCATTCATCCATGCATCCATCCATCCATCCATCGATGCATCCATCCATCCATCTTTACCTATCTATCTATCTATCTATCTATCTATCTATCTATCTATCATCTGCCATCTCTATCCATGCATCCATGCATGCATCCATGCATGCAACCATGCATCCATGCATGCAACCATGCATCCATGCATCCATCCATCCATCCATCCATGCATCCATCCATCCATCTTTATCTATCTATCTATCTATCTATCTATCTATCTATCTATCATCTACCATCTCTATCCATGCATCCATGCATCCATGCATGCATCCATGCATCCATCCATCCATCCATCCATCCATGCATCCATACATGCATCCATCCATGCATCCATCCATGCATCCATGCATCCATGCATCCATGCATCCATCTATCTATCTATCTATCTATCTATCTATCTATCTATCTATCTATCTATCTACCATCTCTATCCATCCAAGCATGCATCCATGCATGCATACATCCATCCATCCATGCATGCATCCGTGCATCCATGCATCCATCCATGCATCCATCCATGCATCCATCCATCCAACCATCCATGCATCCATCCATGGATCCATCCATGCATCCATCTACCTACCTACCTACCTACCTACCTACCTACCTACCAACCAACCTACCTATCTACCATCTCCATCCATGCATCCATGCATCCATCCATGCTTCCATGCATCCATGCATCCATGCATCCATCCATGCATCCATCCATGCATCCATCCATCCATCCATCCATCCATGCATCCATCCATGCCTCCATCCATCCATGCATCCATCCATCCATCTTTACCTATCTATCTATCTATCTATCTATCTATCTATCTATCTATCTATCTATCTATCTATCTATCATCTGCCATCTCTATCCATGCATCCATGCATCCATGCATGCATCCATGCATGCAACCATGCAACCATGCATCCATGCATACATACAACCATCCGTGCATCCATGCATCCATGCATCCATCCATGCAACCATGCATCCATGCATCCATGCATCCATGCATGCATCCATCCATGCATGCATCCATCCATCCATCCATCCATCCATCCATCTACCTACCTACCTACCTACCTACCTATCTATCTATCTACCATCTCCATCCATGCATCCATGCATCCATCCATGCTTCCATTCATCCATGCATCCATGCATCCATCCATCCATCCATCCATGCATCCATCCATCCATCCATCTTTACCTATCTATCTATCTATCTATCTATCTATCTATCTATCTATCATCTACCATCTCTATCCATGCATCCATGCATCCATCCATGCTTCCATTCATCCATGCATCCATCCATCCATCCATCGATGCATCCATCCATCCATCTTTACCTATCTATCTATCTATCTATCTATCTATCTATCTATCATCTGCCATCTCTATCCATGCATCCATGCATGCATCCATGCATGCAACCATGCATCCATGCATGCAACCATGCATCCATGCATCCATCCATCCATCCATCCATGCATCCATCCATCCATCTTTATCTATCTATCTATCTATCTAT